>NC_136909.1:64879763-65022838 GCF_949606895.1 Notothenia rossii | reverse complement strand
AGTAAGTTGTCAACGGGGGGAGTGGGGGATGTGCTAGTGACTTATCCGGGATATATCGGGATTTGTCCCGATGGCCAGTCCGCCACTGCACCCAGCCCAGCCCACGTAAATTGTCAACGGGGGGAGCCTCGCTGCGGGGAAACGGTGGTGTTCCGATCGGAGTGGGAATAATAATAATAATAATCATAATCATAATCCGTGCATTTTATCCATTAATTTCCCCAACATTGTGGTAAAAAAAACACACGTTTAATCCATGTTGGTGTACTACAACTACAAAAAGCATCGGTTTGTTTCTTCATCAGGAAATGCAGACCGGCTCAAACAAACGATTTTTAATCATCATCCTCACGATCATTTAATGTATCATATGTTCGCCGAATTGACATGAAAGCACTAATAAATGTAGTTTCATCCACTTGAGTTTACAACTACAAAAATAATCGATTTGTTTTTATATCACATCCGACGGGAGGAAATTCAGCAGCTCTCACTACTGATTTGTAATCCTAATTTAATCATCATCTTCACCACGATCATTTATGTTTATGTTCGCCGAATTGACATGAAAGCACTGACAAATATGAATATACTGTAGTCAACTTCATTAAAACGTTATTAACGTGCCTCAACTCAGTAATTCACCATTTCTACGCATGACAACACACTTTGTCCATGTTTGGCTCTCTCGCCGCACAGTGAAGCATTCCCGCATTGAGGTCACTTCCGGATTCCCCCAAAACTTCAAAATGAGTCGAAGGAATTTCCCCGCGATGTTCGAAATGATTGATATTTATCGGAACGGTATCGCAGCTTCTTTTTTAAGATGACGGTTCGAGATGACTAGTAGCCCAATATTTAAGGGTAAGGGTAAGGGGATTGTCCGGTGCCTTGCTCAAGGGCACCACGGCAGTGCAGGTGAACTGGGACCTCTCCAAGTAGCAGTCCACACTCCCATTTGTTGGTCTGGTCGGGGACTTGAACCGGCGACCCTACGGCTCACAGTCCAAGCCCCTACTGACTGAGCCACTGCCAATACATGGAGTGTATTTCATTAAAATTGTTCAAAGACAATATAACTAACTATGTAAAAGTAGTGGCAGGGTGAGGGAAAACCAACAGAAGAGCTTCACCAGAAAATGACTTCTGTTTACAGGTTAATGATCTGTGACACTTTGAGAATCATTTTTCTTCAAGGCAAATTTCACTGCAGGTTTGACGGACTGTGGAGCTAAACTAGAAGGATGCCTCTTGAATGAATTTGACTGGATGATGATTTTTTGGAACATGCTAACACTCGTCATGTAATTAAGTAGATTATTCTGTCACAGTCACATTGTATGGATCCCTTACAGGAGCTCTAGGTCTGTTGTGTTGTACCTGAACAGGTAGCAGCAGAAGATGAGGGTGAGCATGAGGATGAAGAGGCCGATGCCCAGGATGATGATGTAGACATTGAGCGGCAGGTGGAAGAGCTCTTCAGAGGTCATCGTGCAGTAGGGGTCGTCACACAGACACCCTGAGAGGATAGGACACATAAAAGAAAGATTACAGAAATGAAAAAGGGAAAAAATGTATTGCATACATAAAACATAAAGCAACAGGATGAAAAACATACATAACAGCAGCAGATAATTTCCATATTTCCTCAGATTTGTATTTTTGTCCGAGTGAAAGCCTCTGAAACTGCATTTAAAAAAAGGCATTGTGAGCTAGCCATTAAATATGTATTTAAACTAGTACAAATATTAATTCATGTGGAGGCTTCCTACATACAGTGAACGAATAATAATTGTGACAATTAAATACTATTTATCAAACTGCATCATATCCATCATATCAGCATATATAATATAGCATGACGGCATTATAGTCCAAACCAAATCAAGCTTGTTTTCATACAAAGAACAAGGCACTAATGGACAAAGCCTAATGTTAGTAAAAATGCAAATAAGTATATATTAATGTGGTCAAATGCATTTGGAATTTTTTTTTTTTAGACATGAATAGCCTCAGTTAACAAAGCAGCAGTCAGTTAATGTAAGGAATGTAGCCTACATCATGTGGCATTTAGAAACCCAGCAGAAATGACAAAGACATTTTTTTACGACTTTCAAAACAAAGTGCATACAGAGGGTTTTACAAATGGCATTTAAAGAATGTTGATCCATTTGAAAGCAATGAGAGGTTTAGCTATGTTGTGTGTCTGTTTGAATAATGTATGCATAAATGATTTTGAGTAGTGTTGGTGTTTCATTTCGTGGATGATCTGATAATTGGACTTGTTTTTTAGTACCCAAACCTGAAAGCTCACTTTTCATTGTGGAATTGTGGATTGCAGAACAACTTTTAAGATGACAATCTCACTGTTGACAGAATCAAAACGGTCCCCTTATAGATAGTGGGACAAGTGCATGACTGTATTATCTTACAGTAAACACTCTCACTCTTAAAGTGGAGCATAGGTCATCCAAAAATTCTGTTCACTTTTATCTTTTTAGAAAGTCATTGCATTGCAAGCCACGAGTAAGTCTCAAGTCTTTTAATGCAGTCCCAAGTCATAACAGGAAAGTCCCAAGTCCTAAAATTCGAGTTTCAAGTCCTAAGTTAGTCGTTTTGCATACTACACATTCATTTTCTGTTGATCACACCATAGTCATGTACAAGTACAATATTATATTGGTATCATTTTTCAAACTGGCAGTCAGTACGAAATGTTAGATCTTCAAGGTCCTTTCCTGCAACTTGATTGGCTGCTGTGAGATTAGTTCAAAGAAAGTTGATCTGGGGAACTCAGTGTAGACTTGCTGGGAAAGAATGTGTTAAAGTGTTAAAGTTGGTTGATTCCGGAGATAAGTGGATTTGGGGAACGCTTTAAATAAAAAAAATGTTTTAGGGGCAGGTTTAAAGTATTTTCAAGTCAAAAAGGCCAGTCCAAGTTGAGTTGTAAGTCTCATGATTGAGTCTAAAGTCTTCATGAGACTCGAGCCCAAACCTCTGCTAGCCAGTTTGTTTCAATTGTCCAAACTGGTCTCCTACCTAGACAAAGATATCCCATCATACAGCACCCTGTCTGTGTAAACCTCCTATTACGACGATGTGGCATACAGATGATCTATGTAACTTGTAAGGCTGGCGCATAAGCACCACACTGCAACTGCTAAGACTCGTATTTCAAATCGCAATGTAATACTACTTAGCAGATGACATGATCCTTAAGCTGCATAGCGTTTGTTTAACTTGGTGAAAGTTGAGGTCATGGAAGTACGTCATATCCAACTTTGTGTTCACATAAGAAGTGAGTAAGTGGGAGAAAGAGCCATGTTGTTTTAAAACGTCTACACTCCCATTTTTGAATCATATCTAGCCCTTTCTTCAATGTGATTTTAAAGCACTTATTATACGTGTGTTTTGGCTGAAGGAGGAAGCAGCTGTTCTCTTAGCACGATGTTAGTAAATCATTGATAGTCGACTGCTAAAAGGTAGGCCACTGCGCAAATGCATGCAGACTGGATAGGGCTGTACCTGAATACTGTTTAACAGGAACAGAACCTTTGGTTTTACACTTTAAACGTTCTGGCTGGAAACTGAAAGAACTTAATAGTAAAAGAATATGTTTAAAGGTCATTTTTGGAAGTATGTTTAAGGTCATATCAGTTGTAAAACACATAAACACAATGTGATCGTTGTTCTTATTGATCGTGTCATAAAACAATACATTAGGATTGGGTTGTGGCAGCTTAATTTAGTGGTAAGTGTCAGGGTTTGAGTTTTGTGTGTCTAGTTTTGGGGTTATTTTGCTGCTCTGTCCTCCCTGTCGTTAGTGTCCCTGGTGTGTCTGATTGTCTGATTGTGTTCACCTGTTAGCTTTGTGTTTCTCCTCCCCTGCCCGGCTGTTTCTCGTCTCGTGATTACCCCTCCCTGTATTTAGTCTTGTCTCTTCCTGTGTTCAGTGTTGGTTCATTGTTTGTCGTTAATGGCCCCCTTCATGTTGGTTACAGTCACCTTTGTTTGGATGCTACCTCGTACCTGTTCTTGGATTCTTGTTTTTGTTAAATAAAGCTCGCCTTATGTTTCCATTTGAAACCTGCTTCCTCCTCAATCTGCATTTGGGTCCTATTTTTCCCCAACCCTGACAGTAAGTTTGTTTAGGATGTCCTGATTGACTAGAATACGGAGAAAAAAACATGTGCTCTTTTCTTTTTTTTTAACACTTTAGTAATGTGTAAATGTCTGCTAGGAAATATGCTATTTAAACTATTGCCAGTTAACCTCTTTTTTAACAGCATTTTGAGATTAGCAAGCTAACATTAGCTTTGTCAGTTAGTTGACAGTTACACCTGGTGTTATTATTTGGAAAAAGTATTTGTAACCTGGATGTAACTCCAGTATTGTAAGTATTTGCATAGCCCTCTGACAAGAAATATAAGCCTATCGCATGTAGGCTAAAACCTGTGCTTAAGTCTAGTAAAGTAAACCACACATTTTCCTTCAAAGTTGACCAGTCCAGCTAAAAGGTCTGAAGCTGATGTGGGCTGCATGATTCCCGCTTGGCCCTGATGGCAAATACTTGGGACAGTTCATGAAAACGTAACATAAAATACAATGACCACAGTAGGATAAGCCAGTAAAGGAACCTAACCTTGCTAGAGTCAAACCAGATAAGTATTAGCTAGTGATACTATCACTATCATAATAGGTCAACCCAGTCTCACGGCATTTTGTGTTATAGTCACGACATTTAATCAAATGTTCACCAACACGATTTTCCCTTTTTTTTGTTCTTTTTTTTTGTGTCACACAGGCAGAAAGGTATATGTCTTTTAATGGTAAGCTATTAAAATTCTGAATCCATAAATGTATCTCCCATCATCCAAAACCCCTGACTATTATTTCAACTCAGTATTTACATTCTTTAATTCAAAGAAAATCAGTAATATTTGCAGTAATTGCTGATATATTTATGATCCACGTCATGTATTCAGTTTCGGTGGCAGTTCTTCCAGTTTGTCTAGAAGTCTTCTAATCAGGGCTCTATAAATAACTACGGCAGATGTGTAATATTTAGTGCAGCCGAACCCTGTATTACAATGCCATTATGTGATGACTTCCAAAGAGAAAATCAAGCACACTCGGATTAAAGTATTATTTTAATTTTTTTGAATGTTTTTCGCATAAACACCATATCCCAACGTGCATTGCGGCTAAACAATCCAATCACCGAGCTTACCATAGCTGAGGATCTTAGGTAATCAGTTCAGTGGGTGTGTATCTGTCTCCGGTTATTTTATTTTGAAATTCAGTTCCTGACGGTCGCCAAAAACCCCAGAGATTATAGAATTAAACAAATAAATAAAAACAAGGATAATTGTGTGTTATTGTTGAGTAAATAACAGTGTGTTATTTAGAAAAGAATAGCACATTTGAAGGAAAAAAATATTTAAAAAATATAGATTTCAGTATTCTGAGGCTCTGAGCCCCATTTCTTTTCCTCACTGATGGCAAAAAAGTCCGACATAAGATTTAAAATAAAAGACTGTTGGAGGGTAAAGCGCAAACAAAGTACAATTTGTTTGTCTGTCACTACTCTGTTAAAGTTGAGCTTGAATTTCAATCTCCGATTAGTAAGCAATAAAATGATTACTAGGCCAGCTTTGAACTTACATCAAAACTATGCACACGGTTCCAGTACACTTACCATTACACCACTGGACAGGATGCATCAGATATGTGAATGTTCGGTTGGCAAACCGAGAAAATCTTTGAGGTCGTGACCTCTCCAATATCACAAAGTCTGGTTACCACAAAAGCACAAGCTTTGTACCACCTTCTAGGTTCAGATTACTTTAACCCCAATAGTAGAGCGGATGTGCAGTGACTTCTGGTCAGGAGTAAGCAGATCTGATAAGAGACTCCCAGTTTTCGAGAAGACATTACTCAAAATTGAACCTCATTTGACCCTTAGTGTGCAGTGATGATGAAGTGTGCAGCCACTGAAAGACAAAGACAACAATCTTGTAGATGAACCTGTGAGCCTTGTGGATAAAAAAACACTGATGACAGTATGAGGAAATATACTCCAAATCACATCCAGCACTCTGGTTATGTACCTCTGGTCATAGGTGCAGTCCCAGCTCTTCTGTTTTGCCTCCTGTTCAAAACATTGTCACGAGGCTCTCCCTCCCTTCCTCCTCTTCTTTGCTCTTCTCCCTTCCTTTCCTCTCCTCTTCTGTCCTGTCTTCTTTAGCTCCCCACCACTGAAAATCCTGCCGAGCCTAATTATGGAGAGACAAAGGGAAGGACATGGATGTGTTTCCCGGCAGCGCGGCCAGCCAAGCAGGCGAGCAGAAAGGCAGGCAGCCTCAGTGTTCCTGTGGAGGGCAGAGTCTCATCCCTTTCCCTGCCTTCGTGCTCTGAACAAAGCATACAGGGAGGTAAACAACACAGGAACACAACGGGCTGATGTTAATCTTCTCCTGCATTTGCTTCTCACATTGCTTTCCTTCTCTCTCTTCTCCACTTCTCTACTGCCCTCAGTTTGTAAACAGATCCCTGCTCATGTGATTCGTTGTCTGCATCACAGATCTGCTTTCACCGCCCCCTCCTTCCTTCTTCCTCCCTCCCACTTTCCTCCCTCTGCCTGCCTGCCTGCCCTCCCTTCACCTCTCGCCCCTCTGGGTTTTTCCTTCCACCCCCCTAGTGCTTCCTTTGCAGCTGCAAGCTATTATTGAAGTGGCTGCAGAGCAGATGGCAGACAGGTAGATGTGAAAACTGTCAAAGTGAGAGTCTGCGATATGAAAGGCATTAGATGTTATTGATTCCATGCCATTTGTAGAATTGGTTTACCAAGATTAGTTTATACAAACTCCTCCTTAGATTATACAACTGATTACCTAAACTGACTCAGATAGGGAACTAGGCCATTACCAACAAGGCTAGAACAAAACCTGGGTGAAGCAGGAAACTGTGCCCAGGTGCATAAACCTCCTCAAGGTTTAAAGAGGCTCTGTTGTGCTTTTGGGGGTTTCCCTTCCCTGTAGTGTTAGGTCTTAGTGCATGTAAATGGTCTGCAAAGGCTAAAATCCCTGTGTTCCCTCCAGAGGGAGTTTCTCTCCCGCACACTCCCCCCCCCCCCCTGACTGAAATACCTCCAATGTACTCCTTTGTTTACTTCTGTAGTGATATCACTATATAAACTCACACTTCTTTTGGCTAGCGCTCCAACTCATTGTACAAGATAGGCTAAGGGGCGGGACATCTCCAAGCGTTTGACAAATCACAACAGAGTCTACCAGCTAACCAATCAGAGCAGACAGGGCTCTGGTTTCAGACAGAGGGTGAAAAGAGGTGCTGCAGTATGAGAAAAATAAAGACATTTTTGAACATTGAAGCATGTAAACACGTCACAGTAGAGACAGAAAATATAATTATGAACCTGAAAGTTTGCATAATAGCTCTTTACGTGTCTTACGCTAAATATTCCCCTAAACTCACGGGGTCATTTAGGAGCTTTGTAATGCAATGTCTAAAGAGAGCTGCATGTGGCCAGTTTGAGTCTTTGCCAAAGTGCGGCCGAAGGAAAGGATTTTGACCTTATGAAAAAATGACTTTTGAAAGTTTACTATTAAATTGATGTAAGAACCCTTTAACTGGGTGAATACATTAACCATATTATGATAGTTGGGAAGTAATCAGTTGAATATGTCAACACACACACACACACACACACACACACACACACACACACACACACACACACACACACACACACACACACACACACACACACACACACACACACACACACACACACACACACACACACACACACACACACACACACACACACACACACACACTTGTGAACTCGCCCTTAGGTTATAGACCAACTGAGAACTAATAATGCAACCACTGAGTTTTTTCCACCGAGGAAGCTCTTTAAAATCAAAACTGAAAGCTGTTAAACAAACATTTTAAAGACAAATATGTGCTCACATCTGCAGTTCAGAAAGAAGACAAAAACTAATAATAAAAGTTCTTAAGGTGAGTGAATTCAGCTAAGTTCCCCTTCTTATACTTAATATAGCTGTAAGAATTAAATTAAAGGAAAATAAAAATGGAAAAGAGATGACTCAGTGAAAGCGGTAGCTAGGAAACTTGAACAGAACAGAGTAACATGAAAGTAAACAATTAACTTTTTGTTTCTGAGGAGAATCACCTTCCTATTACCTGGAAGCTGAATGAATGGAAGGGTGAAAGGTCTGATTACAGCCCCCAACTAACTCTGTGTTTGGTTGCAAAACAATATAATATGTCAACCTATCTTAGCTATAACATGCAGTATGTGAAGCCAACTTCAAAGTGACATAAGGTCCATCTAGTGGCTGATTTGCAGATGTGCAGCATATGGCTACCCGGGAAGTGACGTTTGTTTAGAAGTACATTGAAGGTTTCTCATTTCTCTAATTCCCCTCCTCGACTCCTATCCTCGTGTCTTAGTCCCGCCAACAGGAGATGTGAGCGGAGGAGTCGAGGAGGGGAACCGAGGAGAGAGGAGTGGAAGCAGCAGGCGTTTAGAGAAATGAGAAATGCTCTCCTCTGAGCAATCATTTTAAAGAGACGTCCGTTAATGATGACAGGAGGCACAGCACTCTGTATGATGGAGAGAACTGTGTTCATGATGAATTATAGCCTATATTTACTTTGAATTCATCACAGTGCGGTATAATGAGACAATAACAGGCTACAGATGCGGACATATGGCTACACACACACACATATATATTTTATATATACATTTATATAAATATATACAATTTCAGATTCAAACAAGTATGAGAGCACTCTCATAATAACGTAGGTC
This sequence comes from Notothenia rossii, assembly GCF_949606895.1. Taxonomy (NCBI): domain Eukaryota; kingdom Metazoa; phylum Chordata; class Actinopteri; order Perciformes; family Nototheniidae; genus Notothenia; species Notothenia rossii. Next base: position 65,013,975 of record NC_136909.1, on the reverse strand, counting down.
ATAGGGGCGGATCTAGACAAATATTCATGGGGTGGCAGGAGATTCTGAGGGGTGGCATCCCCTGGCAGAAGTATATGCTGATTTAATCGCAGTCATATCAATCAATGTTAACTTGGAATAAAATTATAAAATGACATGTGACATTATTGTGGCACATCATTAAAGCCTTAAATATAAATATACGAGGTGGCAGACATCATTTAATGAATTTTCACTGAACAATAAGTGAAGGAGTTTGTTTCACTCTTAGACCAGCAGGGGTACCAAATCTATGCAGACTGCTGCAATAAGTACATTAATTAGCTGTCTCATCGATGTGTGTCTGTATGAATATGATACTATTAACAATCACATTATTCCTATCAGCTGTCAATCACTGTTATGTTGACATATTCATTTATTATTGAATAAACTATATTTTTTGGATGAGTTAATGATGAATGTTCCTCAAGATGCTTGCTCACCCTCCTTCAAATTTGAAAGACAAGTAATTACTATCATGTATCAAAATTCAAAAGATTCAAAGGAACAGTTCAGCGCCCAACAACTTTACTGCAAACAGTTACAACCTTGAATTTACATCAGAAAGTACAAACATTAAAGAAGTGACTAACTGCATCAATTAGGGTTAAAAAACGTGTATTCAGCTAAAACATATAAATCGCTGCAGTAAGTTATTATCCAGTGGAAAGTCCTTACCTACTGGCCTAGATCAATCAAAGTGTTACTTTTTTTTGGCTCGGCAGTGAAGTTTTACACACCGTCTTACTTGACTTTCTCAGGACTTAAAACTGTTAACCTGTTAAGCCCGAGAGAGCCCAGTACCGGGGGCCTCCTGCAACATCTTGCAGGAAACAGTGTCTGAGGGCATGTTCATTTAATAAACTATGAATGTTTTATATCCATGTAACGGGAAAAAACTCATCTAACTGATCATTTTAATTTTTTTTCCAAAAAAAACCCCACAATGCTAACGCTGAGCCTCAACGAGCGAAAAATGCTAACAGATGACTGCACCGAAATTCACTCACAAAACCTTATTATTTATCTTTGGGGCACATCCAACCCATCGTGAGGAGACACAGAATCAAGGGGTACCCTTCATTATCACTCAATTATACGAACTCTTGGAGATAATAACAAGAACAGACATCAAAAACATATGGAGCTGGGTAGCTAAAAACGCTAACATGGCTCACCTGTGTTGTAGTCTGGTCAAAAGTGGTCTTCAATGGCATTACAACGATAAAAACGATGCTGAAGATAATCCATAGTTTAATCCAATGTGTCTGTGTACCTTTGAATGATTTCTGATAATCCATGAGCAATAAATCTCCTTTTTGGTTTTCAGAAGTCAGAGCTACAGACTACTTCACTCTGGTGCAAACCTGCATGCGCAGAGCCCCCACCTTTTTTTTTTACCACGTGTGTGAGTGGGGAGATTCCCCTTCGATTCTATTGGCTCTAACGGTCAGAAAGAGATGTCAATCACCACAATTTACCAATGGGTTCCAGAGAAACGGTAAAACCCCCATTTCCACCCAAATCACCTCAGAGGTGGAGTTTTTTTTGCTAAACCTCTCTAAAAAGGTCAAATGTCACTTTTTTTGCATCAATCTTGATACAGGGTACTTATTATATGTTGTACTTTGGATTCCTAAAGCTTTTAGTGTACCTTACCATCATCCAAGGGTAATTTCCACTGTAAAACATAATTTGTGGACGGACACTATAATTTACAGTTTTTACTATGTTCAATCTGAATTTTTTTTTAAATAAAAGACATCTATATTGATTCTGACGTTTCTACATCCAACTCACAGGTTTATCATTACTTTGAGAAAAAAGATTATTAATTTAACCCTTTTAGAAGGGAAGATATGGTCATTTGTTCTGGGAATGTCATTTTCGAGCCTGAGACCTGAAAAACAGGCTCAGGGCTAAACTGACCCCCACAAAGAAAAAAACATAAACACACATACAAGGTCATCATCTTAAAAGTTTTTTATACTCATCGAGTCATCCGTGAGCAGAGCATCAAGTTGGCATGCATGCCTATTACAGCTGAATGCGGCGATTACCATCTTGTTCAGCAAAATGCTTCACAAACTTATTAAGATCAACAGCTTTAGTGCGTTTTGATTCAATGCTGAGTACAGCCAAACTTGACAGTCTCTTCTCTGTCATTGTAGACCACAAATACCTCATTCCTTCCATGTACTTGGGACAAATAAAGAGAGTAATGTAGGCATGTTATACTGAGTGATATTATACACACTGCTCTGCTTTCTGCACAGACCTCACAGCTGTTCTCACTGTAAACATCGCGTTGTGATTAAAGCAGTTAATAAAACAATATCCAGGGGACGCATGCAGAGCTGTCATTGGCTGAGATAAATCCGGCCTTGCGTCACGACTCTTTGAAACATCACTGTTGCCGTAAATACATCCGCGGAGGAACCATAAGTGTATCCTCGATTATAGCTCCTCCAGAGAGCCTCCTCGACGCTCGATCCTCGATGTGCATTTAGAAAAATTAGATGTCCTTCAACATGGCTCGCTGAAATCCATTTCTGGGTCACTACCGGAGGACCGAGGATTCGAGGAGTCGAGGAAATTAGAGAAATTAGCAACCTTCATTGTGAATAATGAACCAGAAGGAAATGCTTAGAGTTCAAATATCACTGAGACTTGGTTTTGATTGTAATATTCCCATAAGATCCTAACGGGGATTTAAGTTCTATATGCAAATAAGTGTAGTAAATACTAACTTTATCAAACCCTTCTAATCTTACTTATTTTAAAGCTCTTATTGGCGAGTTCACTTCTGAGCGAGCTAGCCAGTGAGTTGGCAGTGTTCCATTGGTCAGTTTCCCTTCTGGGCGGGACCCCAGGTAGTGAGTCCGCAGTTGTTGATTCCGTGTGTGTGTGTGTGTGTGTGTGTGTGTGTGTGTGTGTGTGTGTGTGTGTGTGTGTGTGTGTGTGTGTGAGCCTGGCCCTGCCCCCTCCTCCCCCTTCCTGCCATCTTATCACTAGACAGAGGGGGGAGGGGTTCTCTCTAAAACACAGTGTCTGTAAAGGTGGGGGAGACTGCCCCCCCCCCTTCCTGCCATCTCTCTCTCTGTTTCTGCTGATGTGTAAAATATACAAAATAACGTTTTATATACTTACTCTCTTGTTAAAAGGTGATGAAGTTTGCAGCGTAAGCCGGCCATCAGTGTTCTAGTTTTAAGGTTTTGCATACCTCAAAGTGTGTCTAAAAGTATTTTGGCAAGAGAAAAAAGCCAAAATCCGCCTAGGCCATTAAAAAGAAACCGAATTCCACGTTTTACAAATGAACAGACACAAATGCAGACTTGACTACTTGGCAGTTGATTAAAGCAGATTTGTCCTTTTTCATCTCTCAAAGGTTTGGGTCCTGTTCAACACTGGGTACAGAAATATATTCAATATACAGTCATTTGTACGTAAAGATTTTTTAAGTTGTAAGCACTTAGAAATATACATTTGATTGCATTTAAAGTGGCTGTAGACAACTTATCATAATGAAGTAGTTGATTGCACAAATTTGTAATGGATGTAAAATAAAGACGACATTAGCATTTAAATTGGCTCCCTATAAGACTTGCTTTCTCTATGAAATTATGTCTGGTTCTGAGTAGTGTTCTCCCTTTCACAATAAAAAGCCCAAACACAATACTTTCTGAATCACTGCAGGAAGTAATGTGCTAAAATGCAAATACAAATAGCTTACAGTAGCTCCCAATTAGTTGAACAATTGGAAAACCGCAAGGACTGTGGAAACACCTACTGGCAAAGGATTGTGGATGCAAATTATGCAAAGAGGAAGAAAAAACATTCTATCTAAAGCTATATAACACAATCTACGTATTGACAGTATGAGTACAACAAAAACAGTATGCATGTTGATGCAAACGACGATGTTCAGTAAACGATCAATCAAAATCGAAGGATCCAATGTATTTTTAAATGGAGCAGAAATAGAACTAGTCTCCCAGTTCAAGTATCTTGAACAGGGAGTGTCATATTGGACTCGCACTTGACTTTTTAAGAAACATATCCAGAAAGTATCCAATACCATTAAATTCAACTTGCAACATTTTAAACAAATTAGACCTTTTCTTAACTGTCAATGCTGCAAAGTCATACCTCCACTGTATGATTCTATCCCACATTGAATACTGTTTTACAAACTGGTCGTTTGCTTGTGCCACACACACCTGAAACCCATAGAACAGCTGTTCAAGAGAGCTATCCAGGTGTTTGACAGAAAGCCACAGTCATACCACCACTGTACCATCCTTGAAAATCACAATTTCTTGAGTTTTTGACAATTTTAAGTCTTTTAAAAGTATGTTTTTTTTAAATAATATTTACATGGGCTGGCCCCCCTCCCCTTGGGGGAATTCATCCACAGAAAACACACTGGACGCAGCACTAGGTCAGAAACCAGAGGAGACTGTGAAGTCCACCACAGACCACGGACCACCTTTGGACAAAATGTCCTCTCCATTAAAGGCAGCTCATTGTGGAATAGCCCCCCAGCTGAGATACGGGATTGTCCCACTCTCAATAGTTTTAAAGGTCAACTTAAAGAATGGTTGAGCAACAAACAGACGTGTAATCACCGCTAAATAAATGCACTTTAACACAGGGGTATCTCCTCTTGCACTTTTATGTAGCGCTTTTTATCTTATCTTGCACTTTATATATCATAGCTGCTACATTGTACTGCCATGTGGTAAATGCTTGTATGCTGCTCATGCTCTTTCTGCATATCATGTATTTATTTTTGCTGTATATATAAATGTCATGTTCTTATATGCTGTATGTGACGGGACTACAGATGGAAATTAGCTCAAAACTAAAATCCGGCTCATTTACACTTGTAGGCATTATTTTTGTTTTAAAGTGTTCATCAATGTGCACTACGGTGGCCCTGAAGAAAATTAAACATTAAAATATGTTATCGATGTCCCCATTCCCAGTTTGTTTTGGGAATAATTGCGATGTTTACTATGTTTTGGTAGCTCTTGTAAAAGACTGCGACTCTAAAAGGCAAGTTGGTGATTTTAACACTGTTTCGATGAAACAATACATTATACAATATTACGACTTGTTGCCATATTTTTAACACAATATACTTGTACCTTTTTTTTTGTTGTGGTTGTAGGGCTTCAAGATATTTTGCATGTCATGCATAAACACGGTGTCATCTCTTCCTTGAAACTGACGTGCTGTCCGTTTTACAAAACAAGTTATTTTTCTGCTTCTTCATCCTCTGAATTTTCCTCCCCCGTCCCTCTTCCTTCAGCCAGCACAACAAGAATCAAGGTGGATCTGTGAAATGAAACACCTCTTCCCAAAGCGTGACTTCCCTATTGAGAGCATGCGTCTAGGGCAGTAGGGTCTAAAACCAATTGGCCAGATATACTAACATGCAGAACGTACGGTATATTTGAAGACTAACCATTTATCCAGTTCAAGCTGTCTTTAAGATGTGACATTGCGCTCTGACTATTTCCCGTAAAATGGTGACAAACTATTACTTATTCTTAAATTTGACCTCTTGCTGCTTGGTTGAAAATTATAGATGAAAAATAACTTTAAAAAAAAATACTCAAACAGTGAGGGACATTATACTGGTGAAAAAACTCTCAATTCTACAGGTGACTCCCCCCATTCAACGCAATAAGTCCCTCCCTCCACTCAGCAAAGCATATAAAACTAAGGACCCCACTAAGACGACAGTTTGAAAACTAGCCATGGATCTGAGAAAAACCAAGTCTGATGTAGCCTACCCTTATTATCACCAGGATAACGGATATGGGCTTAATGAATGGATGTTACAAAGTAGGGGAGAGGATGTTCCCGAAGAAGAGCTCTCCTCTATATCATATCCATGTAAGGTCTTTAGGACAAAAGAGGACTATGATAACATGACATATGAAGAATATCTTTCTTTAAAAGATGGTATTATAGATAACCTCTATAGAAACAATATATCTCATACCACTCGCCAAGATCGCAAACGACATTTAGCAGATAAGAAAAGCAAAAGTAAAGAAAACCAAAGAAAAAGAAAAAGAAAAATGAAAAGGAGAAGAAAAATGAAAAGCAAACGCAGAATGCGAATGAAAAGAAAAGGGACCATAGGACGGAAAACGAAAAAGACAAAAAGAAGGAAGGTGAAAAGAAAAAGGAACAAAGTGAAGAAATGTCAACTAACTATAGAGGATGGTGTTGTAGACCCATTACCGGATCATAATAATCTTATAGATCAGCTACCGCTAACCGACTGTTGCGAATGTGTTGAACAAATATCAAAAAGCAATGGCAGAGCTTTGCTTCAATATAATGAGAGAAAAAGCACGATACTACGGAATTGCCCAGATTGGCGACAGTGCCAGAGCATGTATTAAAAGACTGTTGGAGGATCTCTATTCTAGTGTCGGTTGCCATTACATCAAAGGAAATGCCAAAACGTGTGACGACATAGACAAAGCTTTTGAAGACCTGTCCTTACAGCTAAACAAATCCTATGCCAGATATTCAACAGACCACAAGAAGCACAAGAAGCCCCAGAAAGGATTACATTCAGAGCTAATAATGGTGAAACCGAAGAACAAGCAAAGCAGATTATAATCGTTGCGGGTGAAAGGATAGAGAATTTGCAAGTGATGTTAATGCATTTATCTGATATAAAAAATGCATTCGTTTACTTCCAAGAGACCCCTAAACATCTACTTGGGCAATGTGAATTGAACGATAAACCGATCACTGTAAATGAAAGGCGGAGAGAAGCAGCAGTGCAAATCGTTAAGTCTATTACCATGTATGCACTACGACATTAACTTGAAATGGGGTGAATGTTGTGTTTTCAATTAAACAACCAAAGCAAAATGAAAATGTGTTTTATTTTTGCTTTCATGTATAGTAATAGTATTGTAAACGAAACATTTAAAGTGGTCCTGGAATCTTCATTTTCCGAAACATTCTGTAACATTACCGAAGAAATGAAACAAACACCAAAAGTATATCATGTGCTCTCATTGTATGCTCTGTTTGTAGATGTAATGCATCTTTGTGTCAAAAAGAGCATACACATGAATACTTTGACTGAAGTGAAAATACTCCATGATGATATTTCCAGTAATCTGGGGAATTCTAAGCTGGAGACGGTCCTGGGGATGTTACAATCAGTATAACTATTGAATTTGTGTGTGAAAAAATAAAAATGTAAATAGGAAATAAAAAAAAAAAAGTTTTTACATTTGAAAAACTGTTGTCTTCATTATAGCAAGGGGAGCGTGTCTGATACATGTGTATTACCAGGGGTGCACATAACTTTCCCAGTGAGGTACTCAGATGAGTACCTGGAGTCAGTGATTGGTACTCCAACTTCTGGCTCCACTCAAAGTTATGTGATGAAGCCCTCTGCATGGGCGCGGGAAGGGGGGTGCTGAGGGCGCTGCAGCACCCCCTAGCGGCAGGCAGGGGGTGCGGAGCTCCCCTGTCTGAATTATTATTTGACGGTTATTGCTGCTCCCGCTGTGCATAATCTGTGTAATATGTAGCCAATAAATTCCACATTATTGGTAAAATAATATTTTGGCCTGCCCCGAATGTTTTTTCTGTAGCCCCGGACAATTCTACCTCAATAAATATAACACATTAACCGTGCTTTACGTGAACCTCATCAAGATACTAGAAAGGACGGCAGGACTGTAATTTCCCGTGTTCAGTGAATGCAACAGAGGCAAGACACCAGACCAATTAGAGAGTTGCATGGAAATAAAAGTGTGCTTGTGTCATTCAAGCTCGCGGCTCTGTGTGTGTGCGGAAATAGCGCATTTATTGTGTGTGAGAGAGGGGGAGAGAGAGAGGGACCGGTGCCAGCAGCAGGGACAGTGTTGTTAGCATCTGGTTAGCTAGCTGCACTAACGGACATACGGAGCTGTTTGTTCCACAACAAGCTGGAGGAGAGCTCTCCTCTCAGACTGAGAAGCTCAGGTGAGCTAAAGGACTCTCTGAGTGTTTAGATAGTTAACTTTAGTCTAAGTTATCTCAGTGGGTCTCAAACAGTTTGGTCAAAATGTATTCAAAAGATTATTTCCGCGGCACACCTTCATATGATCATTATAGTTATAAAAAAAATAAGAGAATAAAGGAAAAACAGTTATGAAATACTATATGGCAGTAAAACAAGAATACAGTTTGAAAGGGGAGTGATTTGTAAAATATCCATAAAGAAAAAGAACATCTGCTTACAGTTGTGTTTCATCTGGGTGTTGAGAGATGTATCCATAGATCTCTTAATGTTGCTCTCAAAGTGCACCAGATTGATGCTTTTAACTTCAATATTAGGGGGGGGGGCTAGTGGAGTACTTCGTGACCACAGAGCGTGAACGTTGTGATCAGCTGTTTTAGCGCAGTGAAGGGGCGGGGGGGTGGGGGAGTCTCCCTCCGCAGCCGGTTGGCGTAGTTTTGGCACAATTCCGTTGTACAGACCGACGTTAACAGCAGCCCCGTCTGTGCACACGGAGACCGACTTTGTTGTCCGGTGATCTAACCGCCTTCTGGAAAAGCTTCACAAGTATGTCGGTATGCAAATGCGCTTTGTGACACAAATAACGGTACGCATTTCAGATTGTTGCAGCGCATGCGTATCTGCGTACCAGTTATGTGCACCCCTGTGTATTACAGTCCTTCACATGCATTGTTGTCTTCATTATAACAAGGGGAGGGTAACAGGGAAGATGTATGATACAAGTGTATTGAAACGTGCATATTATACCCCCACAGAAACACAGAAACACGGAAACACGGAAACACAGAAACACAAAAACACAGAAAAAACACTGAAACACTGAAACAACACAGAAACACTGAAAAAAACTGAAACACAGAGACACAGAACCACAGAGACACAGAAACACAGAAACACAGAAACACGGAAACACAGAAACACAAAAACACAGAAAAAACACTGAAACAACACAGAAACACTGAAAAAAACTGAAACACTGAAACACCGAGACACAGAACCACAGAGACACAGAAACACAGAAACACAGAAACACAAAAACACAGAAACACAGAAACACAGAAACACAAAAACACTGAAACACCGACACAAAAACACTGAAACACCGAAACACCGAAACACAGAACCACAGAAACACAGAAACACAGAAACACAAAAACACAAAAACACAGAAAAACACTGAAACACTGAAACAACACAGAAACACTGAAAAACACAGAAACACTGAAACACCGACATACAGAAACACCGAAACACCGAGACACAGAACCACAGAAACACAAAAACACAGAAACACAGAAAACACAGAAACACAAAAACACTGAAACACCGACATACAGAAACACAGAAACACAGAACCCCAGAAACGCAGAAAACACAGAAACACAAAAACACAAAAACACAGAAAACACAGAAACACAGAAACACAGAAACACAAAAACACAAAAACACTGAAACACAAAAACACTGAAACACTGAAACACCGACACACAGAAACACCGAAAACACTGAAAACACTGAATACACAAAAAACAGGCTTGTGTGCTAGTATGGTTTTTGAATAAACACATCAATATTTTAAAAAGTCAAATAGTATCAGCCTCCCATCGACTTTTTAAAATACTTTTTGTGTTTATGTGTTTCAGTTTTTCAGTGTTTTTGTGTTTTTGTGTTTTTGTGTTTTTGAGTTTTTGTGTTTCTGTGTTTCTGTGTTTCTGTGTTTTCTGTGTTTCTGTGTGTCGGTGTTTCAGTGTTTTCTGTGTTTCTGTGGTTCTGTGTTTCTGTGTGTCGGTGTTTCAGTGTTTTTGTGTTTCTTTGTTTTCTGTGTTTTTGTGTTTCTGTGTTTCTGTGTTTCTGTGGTTCTGTGTCTCGGTGTTTCGGTGTTTCTGTATGTCGGTGTTTCAGTGTTTTTATGTCTTTGTGTTTCTGTGTTTTCTGTGTTTCTGTGTTTCTGTGTTTTTGTGTTTCTGTGTTTCTGTGTTTCTGTGGTTCTGTGTCTCGGTGTTTCGGTGTTTCTGTATGTCGGTGTTTCAGTGTTTCAGTGTTTTTCAGTGTTCCTGTGTTGTTTCAGTGTTTCAGTGTTTTTCTGGGTTTTTGTGTTTCTGTGTTTCTTTGGTTCTGTGTTTCGGTGTGTCGGTGTTTCAGTGGTTTTGTGTCGGTGTTTTTGTGTTTTTGTGTTTTTGTGTTTCTGTGTTTTCTGTGTTTTTGTGTTTCTGTTTCTCTGTGGTTCTGTGTCTCGGTGTTTCAGTGTTTCTGTTTTTTTCAGTGTTTCTGTGTTGTTTCAGTGTTTCAGTGTTTTTTCTGTGTTTTTGTGTTTCTGTGTTTCCGTGTTTCTGTGTTTCTGTGTTTCTGTGTTTCTGTGGGGGTATAATACGCACGTTTCAATACACTTGTATCATACATCTTCCCTGTTACCCTCCCCTTGTTATAATGAAGACAACAGTGCATATGAAGGACTGTAATACGCATGTATCAGACACGCTCCCCTTGCTATAATGAAGACAACAGTTTTTAAAATGTAAAAACTTTTTATTTTTTATTTCCTATTTACATTTTTATTTTTTCACACACAAATTCAATAGTTATACTGATTGTAACATCCCCAGGACCGTCTCCAGCTTAGAATTCCCCAGATTACTGGAAATATCATCATGGAGTTTTTTCACTTCAGTCAAAATATTCATGTGTATGCTGTTTTTGACACAAAGATGCATTACATCTACAAACAGAGCATACAATGAGAGCACATGATACACTTTTGGTGTTTGTTTCATTTCTTCGGTAATGTTACAGAATGTTTCGGAAAATGAAGATTCCAGGACCACTTTAAATGTTTCGTTTACAATACTATTACTATACATGAAAGCAAAAATAAAACACATTTTCATTTTGCTTTGGTTGTTTAATTGAAAACACAACATTCACCCCATTTCAAGTTAATGTCGTAGTGCATACATGGTAATAGACTTAACGTTTTGCACTGCTGCTTCTCTCCGCCTTTCATTTACAGTGATCGGTTTATCGTTCAATTCACATTGCCCAAGTAGATGTTTAGGGGTCTCTTGGAAGTAAACGAATGCATTTTTTATATCAGATAAATGCATTAACATCACTTGCAAATTCTCTATCCTTTCACCCGCAACGATTATAATCTGCTTTGCTTGTTCTTCGGTTTCACCGTTATTAGCTCTGAATGTAATCCTTTCTGGGGCTTCTTGTGCTTCTTGTGGTCTGTTGAATATCTGGCATAGGATTTGTTTAGCTGTAAGGGACAGGTCTTCAAAAGCTTTGTCTATGTCGTCACACGTTTTGGCATATCCTTCGATGTAATGGCAACCGACACTAGAATAGAGATCCTCCAACAGTCTTTTAATACATGCTCTGGCACTGTCGCCAATCTGGGCAATTCCGTAGTATCGTGTTTTTTCTCTCATTATATTGAAGCAAAGCTCTGCCATTGCTTTTGGTATTTGTTCAACACATTCGCAGCAGTCGGTTAGCGGTAGCTGATCTATAAGATTATTATGATCCGGTAATGGGTCTACAACACCATCCTCTATAGTTAGTTGACATTTCTTCACTTTGTTCCTTTTTCTTTTCACCTTCCTTCTTTTTGTCTTTTTCGTTTTCCGTCCTATGGTCCCTTTTCTTTTCATTCGCATTCTGCGTTTGCTTTTCATTTTTCTTCTCCTTTTCATTTTTCTTTTTCTTTGGTTTTCTTTACTTTTGCTTTTCTTATCTGCTAAATGTCGTTTGCGATCTTGGCGAGTGGTATGAGATATATTGTTTCTATAGAGGTTATCTATAATACCATCTTTTAAAGAAAGATATTCTTCATATGTCATGTTATCATAGTCCTCTTTTGTCCTAAAGACCTTACATGGATATGATATAGAGGAGAGCTCTTCTTTGGGAACATCCTCTCCCCTACTTTGTAACATCCATTCATTAAGCCCATATACGTTATCCTGGTGATAATAAGGGTAGGCTACATCAGACTTGTTTTTTCTCAGATCCATGGCTAGTTTTCAAACTGTCGTCTTAGTGGGGTCCTTAGTTTTATATGCTTTGCTGAGTGGAGGGAGGGACTTATTGCGTTGAATGGGGGGAGTCACCTGTAGAATTGAGAGTTTTTTCACCAGTATAATGTCCCTCACTGTTTGAGTATTTTTAAAAAAAGTTATTTTTCATCTATCATTTTCAACCAAGCAGCAAGAGGTGAAATTTAAGAATAAGTAATAGTTTGTCACCATTTTACGGGAAATAGTCAGAGCGCAATGTCGCATCTTAAAGATAGCTTGAACTGGATAAATGGTTAGTCTTCAAACATACCGTACGTTCTGCATGTTAGTATATCTGGCCAATTGGTTTAGACCCTACTGCCCTAGACGCATGCTCTCAATAGGGAAGTCACGCTTTGGGAAGAGGTGTTTCATTTCACAGATCCACCTTGATTCTTGTTGTGCTGGCTGAAGGAAGAGGGACGGGGGAGGAAAATTCAGAGGATGAAGAAGCAGAAAAATAACTTGTTTTGTAAAACGGACAGCACGTCAGTTTCAAGGAAGAGATGACACCGTGTTTATGCATGACATGCAAAATATCTTGAAGCCCTACAACCACAAAAAAAAAAAAAGGTACAAGTATATTGTGTTAAAAATATGGCAACAAGTCGTAATATTGTATAATGTATTGTTTCATCGAAACAGTGTTAAAATCACAAACTTGCCTTTTAGAGTCGCAGTCTTTTACAAGAGCTACCAAAACATAGTAAACATCGCAATTATTCCCAAAACAAACTGGGAATGGGGACATCGATAACATATTTTAATGTTTAATTTTCTTCAGGGCTACCGTAGTGCACATTGATGAACACTTTAAAACAAAAATAATGCCTACAAGTGTAAATGAGCCGGATTTTAGCTTTGAGCTAATTTCCATCTGTAGTCCCGTCACATACAGCATATAAGAACATGACATTTATATATACAGCAAAAATAAATACATGATATGCAGAAAGAGCATGAGCAGCATACAAGCATTTACCACATGGCAGTACAATGTAGCAGCTATGATATATAAAGTGCAAGATAAGATAAAAAGCGTTACATAAAAGTGCAAGAGGAGATACCCCTGTGTTAAAGTGCATTTATTTAACAGTGATTACACGTCTGTTTGTTGCTCAACCATTCTTTAAGTTGACCTTTAAAACTATTGAGAGTGGGACAATCCCGTATCTCAGCTGGGGGGGCTATTCCACAATGAGCTGCCTTTAATGGAGAGGACATTTTGTCCAAAGGTGGTCCGTCTGTGGTGGACTTCACAGTCTCCTCTGGTTTCTGACCTAGTGCTGCGTCCAGTGTGTTTTCTGTGGATGAATTCTCCCAAGGGGAGGGGGGCCAGCCCATGTAAATATTATTTTAAAAAAACATACTTTTAAAAGACTTAAAATTGTCAAAAACTCAAGAAATTATGATTTTCAAGGATGGTACAGTGGTGGTATGACTGTGGCTTTCTGTCAAACACCTGGATAGCTCTCTTGAACAGCTGTTCTATGGGTTTCAGGTGTGTGTGGCACAAGCAAACGACCAGTTTGTAAAACAGTATTCAATGTGGGATAGAATCATACAGTGGAGGTATGACTTTGCAGCATTGACAGTTAAGAAAAGGTCTAATTTGTTTAAAATGTTGCAAGTTGAATTTAATGGTATTGGATACTTTCTGGATATGTTTCTTAAAAAGTCAAGTGCGAGTCCAATATGACACTCCCTGTTCAAGATACTTGAACTGGGAGACTAGTTCTATTTCTGCTCCATTTAAAAATACATTGGATCCTTCGATTTTGATTGATCGTTTACTGAACATCGTCGTTTGCATCAACATGCATACTGTTTTTGTTGTACTCATACTGTCAATACGTAGATTGTGTTATATAGCTTTAGATAGAATGTTTTTTCTTCCTCTTTGCATAATTTGCATCCACAATCCTTTGCCAGTAGGTGTTTCCACAGTCCTTGCGGTTTTCCAATTGTTCAACTAATTGGGAGCTACTGTAAGCTATTTGTATTTGCATTTTAGCACATTACTTCCTGCAGTGATTCAGAAAGTATTGTGTTTGGGCTTTTTATTGTGAAAGGGAGAACACTACTCAGAACCAGACATAATTTCATAGAGAAAGCAAGTCTTATAGGGAGCCAATTTAAATGCTAATGTCGTCTTTATTTTACATCCATTACAAATTTGTGCAATCAACTACTTCATTATGATAAGTTGTCTACAGCCACTTTAAATGCAATCAAATGTATATTTCTAAGTGCTTACAACTTAAAAAATCTTTACGTACAAATGACTGTATATTGAATATATTTCTGTACCCAGTGTTGAACAGGACCCAAACCTTTGAGAGATGAAAAAGGACAAATCTGCTTTAATCAACTGCCAAGTAGTCAAGTCTGCATTTGTGTCTGTTCATTTGTAAAACGTGGAATTCGGTTTCTTTTTAATGGCCTAGGCGGATTTTGGCTTTTTTCTCTTGCCAAGATACTTTTAGACACACTTTGAGGTATGCAAAACCTTAAAACTAGAACACTGATGGCTGACTTACGCTGCAAACTTCATCACCTTTTAACAAGAGAGTAAGTATATAAAACGTTATTTTGTATATTTTACACATCAGCAGAAACAGAGAGAGAGATGGCAGGAAGGGGGGGGGGCAGTCTCCCCCACCTTTACAGACACTGGGTTTTAGAGAGAACCACACACACACACACACACACACACACACACACACACCTCCTTGTGAGGACATCAGTGAAGGTCCCCACACCCACACACACACAAACACACACACACACACACTTGGGGGCGGGCCCACCTGTCACTTTTTTATGCATACCAATGTGATTGAAACATTTTTTATTATACACCATAAGGCGCAACAGTGGGGACTTTTCACACCTGTGAATACACATCACCCCCCTCCTATCGACGGATCTCACACCTACTTGGGATATCACACCTACTTGAGATCTCACACCTCGATCAAAGGGGAGGCGGGACTTAGCTCATTAGCATAAGTAGAGAGAGGTGTGACCTGTCACAGCACCTGTCACTTTTTATGCATACTAATGTGATTGAAGCGGGATGAATATTACTACTGATACATAAGAAGGTCGTCCGCATAAAGAGAGACTCTCTGTTCTGCGCCATTTCTGGTTATCCTAGTAATGAGGGGGTTAGAGCAAAGCCTGAGGCCTGAGGCGAGGAGTAAAGCAGTTTATTCCAGGTCGTAAACTTTTTCCCAAAGCCAGATTTGTCTAAGGAGTAGAAGAGATAGCCCCACTCCACACGGTCAAAAGCCTTCTCTGCATCCAGGGATATTAATGCTTCTGGAGCACTAGAAGAAGATGGGTTATAAATTGTATTAAACAACCGTCTTAAATTAAAAAAATTGTGTCTATTTTTAATGAAACCTATTTGATCAGGGGAGATAACAGAGGGAAGTGTCGACTCAAGGCGTAAAGCTAAGAGTTTAGATAGTAGTTTGAAGTCTACATTCAGCAAGCTTATAGGATGAAACGAGGCACAGGACAAAGGGTCCTTATTCTTTTTCAAAATGAGGGAAATCGAGGCCTGAGTGAGAGTTTGGGGTAATTTAAGAGATTCAAATGAGTCATTAAACATGTCAATTCAAATAGGAGCCAATTTATGTAAAAATGCCTTATAGAATTCAGCAGTGTAGCCGTCTGGTCCTGGACACTTGCCACATTGCATGGACTTGGCTGCAGTAGCCAGTTCCTCAATAGTAATATTTCTTTCCAAATCGTCAACAAAGTCAGGGTGAACGGTGGGTATATGGAGTGAGTTAAAGAAACTATCCAAGTGTGAAGAGTCGGATGTGTTTTCAGAAGTATACAACGATACTTAAAAATCTTTAAACTCATCATTGATTTTCTTTGGATCAATTGTCGAGCCTGAAGAGGTCCTAATCTGGGGAATTTGGTGAGACGACGATGTCTGTCGCAGTTGATAGGCTAGCAATCTACTAGCCTTATCCCCATGTTCATAATAAGTATGTCTAGATTTCAGTAACATTTCTGTTGTGTGATCCGTAGCTAAGACCTCAAACTCAGTTTCTAAGGAGAGTTGCTCCTTGTATAAATCTGGAGAAGGAGAAGCAGAATAAATTGCGTCCAGCTGTGCAATGCGTTTCCTTAAATTATTAAGTCTTTCCCTCCTCACTTTCCTCTCATAGCCGCTGTAAGAAATTATTTCACCTCTGATGTATGCCTTTAAGGTCTCCCACAACAGTGACGCGGAAACATCAGGAGTTTTGTTTACACTAAGAAAGAGATCTATTTGTCCGGAAACAAATTCCACAAAGTCTTCATTTGAAAGCAAACGATTATTGAAACGCCATGGAGCACGGTTTTTATCAGACCCTGTGAAATGTATCCTCATAGTGACTGGGGCATGGTCAGATATGACTATCGCATTATGGGAAATTGATTTAACAGAAGGAAGAATTCTATTGTCTACGAGAAAATAATCTATACGAGTAAAAGTGTGGTGGACATTTGAGAAAAATGAATATTCCTTTCCAGAGGGATTAAAAAAACGCCAGGGGTCAGAAATGGCAAATTGTTTTTTAAAGGATTGAATTGCCTTAGCAGACCTCGACGGCTTACAATTTTGGGTCGATGATCGGTCCAGTTGAGGATCCAGCCAACAGTTGAAATCCCCTCCCAAAATAAGGAAATGTGAGGATAACCCATCATCATCCCAGTTTGGTCCATATACATTGACAAGAAGCACTGGAGTAGAATTAATTTTACCACTAACAATTACGTACCTCCCGTTTTGGTCTGTCGTCACATTTGAACACAGAAAAGGAATTGACTTGTGCAATAAAATAGCTACTCCCCTAGATTTCCCCCGTGAAAGAGGAGTGGTAGGTATGGCCAATCCAACTGGCTTTTAATCTGCTCTGATCAGAGACCCTAAAATGAGTTTCTTGTAGAAAAATTATCTGTGGCCACAGGTGCTTGAGATGGTGCAAAACTTTCCTGCGCTTAACAGGATTGTTAAGGCCCCTACAGTTCCAGGTACAAAATTGACACAATATAGAACAAACCTTTGTGGTAAAAGAACCACGTTACTCCCTCCCACCTTGGCAGAAGTGCCTCCCCATGCAAGACACACCGATCAAACCTTATAGGAATTGCTAAACGCTCCGTCGTAGCTACTACCATCCTAGGCTACTACTAACACAGCCTAAAGCTACCCAAAGAGAAAGGTGACTGGGTAAAACAAGAGTAAACACACACAAAATAAACAGAACATTAGTACGTTCATCACACGTTTAGACATGTTGTCAGCGACTAATTATCATGGAAAGCTACAATGACTTACTGGGAGATGCAGTCCAAGTTGTAATGAACAAAAAAAAGAAGACGTGTGACAAGGAGCCGGTTCTGCTAGCTCAGCCCTGCTCCGTCACACAGCACTTGGAGTGACTGCTTTCTTGAGTTTTGTATTGACAAAGTCATTTGCAGCTGTAGGATCTTCAAACCGATGTGTGTCTCCGCTCGGCAGCGTGATTCGGAGCACCGCTGGGTAGAGAAGTCCAAACTTAATGCCCGGACATGAGTGCAGCTGACGCTTGACAGTTCCAAAAGCAGCTCGCTTTTTAGCGACGGTGGAGGTGTAGTCAGCAAAGATAGAAATCCTCCTACCCTGACAGAGGAGGGGAGAAAGTTCCCCGGCCCGACGTAGGATCTCATTGCGAATGTGAAAGTAATGAACTCTTACGATGAATGGTCGGGGTGCATCTCCCTCTCTGGGCCTGTCCCGCAGTGTACGATGAGCTCGATCTAGCAGGGGCTTTTCATCCAGGCGAAGTATTTCCTGAAGTAGTTTGGCGATAAACTCAGTAGGACGAGGTCCCTCCAATCGCTCTGATATGCCCACCAGCCGAATATTATTCATTCTGGATCTCCCCTCCAGGTCCTCGCACCGATCATCAGCATGTTTAGCCTGAGTCGTTAGCCTGCTAACTGTAGCTTCCAGCTCCGTTATCCGGCCGCTATGGTCCGTAGCAGCTCGTTCAAGCTCAAGCACAGTTTGCCCGTGTTGCTCGACTTTATCTTGTAATGGTCCTATTGACTCTTTTAGTTCTTTTCGGACAGAGGTAATCTCGGAGCGTAGGCTGGAAGACAAAGAGTACATTTTGCCAAAAATGTCGACCTTCAGGGAGTCCATCATACTTTGCAAAAGTTTGGCGTCGAGTGCGTTAGCTTCAGCCACCCCTCGAGTAGCGTTAGCCGGGTCAGGCAAAGGCGAGGTTTTGCTGCGGCCTCCTCTCTGTGCTTCGGATTTTTGGCGAGCAGAAGACATTTCGGTTGTTTTGGTTAACAAAAGTCACGTACGACGAATCCTTAGTTTATGTTCTATTTCATTTCAACAATAAAATACCAAAATTGTGCAGGATTTATGAAATTAAGTCACATTCTCAGGAGCAGCGGAGAAACACATCTTACATCCTCAGTGCCCGTGACTCCTTCCTTCTGTTTTGGTAAAGTTAAATGTCAAATACAAACCTGACACTTTGCTAGGTATGGTTATACCCAAAAATACTTTAATAGTTTACCGTTTACTGACAAATAAAGCCCAGAAAGAACTGTAAAAACTGTTTGTGAAACTGACCGTTGAGCGGCCCGACCAAGCAAGGAGGCAGAGGCCAAACGTCCCAAATACAACCCGGTGTGGGCATTTATTAAAATCATAGAGACATGACTCACAGCCTCAATCCTGCTGTTCTCCCTGAACACATCCTGCAGCCACAAGGATCTCACCCACACAAACAGGAAACACAGAGCCTAAATGCCCACAGACTAATCAATCAACAAGACACAGGTGAGGGGGGAGGAGACAACACAGGGCACCAGGTGCACACAATCAGCAGCAACAGACATGGGTGATATGTCAACTTTACACAGAGGTAACTTGTACAATTAATGCAACTTAACGTCCATGATTTTCACACCCTCAACATATTATTCGCACCCTGATTATTCTCAACCGCTGTCATTCTTACACCAGCATGAACTCCCTATTTTTTCAGGCGGAGCCGAGGACCCGACCAGCACCTGCCAGACAACATTCCAATCAATACGGTTTAATCAGTTAATAAATACTACCTCAATAATTAGTATAAATTATATCAAATTTGCAAATATGCAATGTCAAACTTTACTGTGCAATCACGCTAATAAAGTGTAAACTGTTCACTAAAGTGCTGAGTGACTTTATCTCTGCAAAGGGAGGTTGTTGTGCAAACCCACATGTGCAATATTACAAGGCCCGAAGCCGTCAGTCCACAGTGACGAAGTTACCCAGTCACACTGTTTTATCCAAAATGTGTCCAAAATGTTAAGTCCTGAGTTTGAAACTGAGGCCTTCATTTTTCAGCCTCAAATATACCTGTCATTCCCATATTACTAAATACAACATACAGCAACAAGTGTCACTTTTTTGCAGCACTTTGTTTTAGTTACACAAGGCCTTTTTTAAAAGCTATTCACCTTTCAGTTGCTCAATTTAGTAATTTACCTGATTTTGCAATAAAGTTTCTGACTGCTGAGATTTATGTATTTATTATTATAATGTGCTGTTTTCATCAGGCTGGCTGAAGTTGTTTTTTTCAGCAATCTCAGCGATCCTGTTCACAGACGACTAACAGTCTTATAAGTGCCATTGGTTTTGTTTCCTTCTTGCTCTCCACTTTCTGGGGCGGGCTCCACCTTCTTCATTTGCAAAGGAAATACTGAGCCTGCTGGAGCCAGTGAAGAGGTCCTTTAAAAAACTCATGAACCACGAGGCGACGGAGATGTCAGGAAATGTCACTAAGAGCCCATTCTTCTCCTTCTGTGGGGGAAAAACAATGTTAGATAATGTGTGATGCTGCATCGATAAACAGCATCTTAAAGAAGACTTGTCATGCTTCATTTCAGGTTCAGGTATGTTGGGTTTACACTAGAACATGTCCACATGCTTTAATGTTCAGCTAACACGTTATTATTCTCAAGGTATCCAACTGAGTTGTATAAACCTACTGTCTGAAATGCACTGCTTTAGTCTTCTGTCTCTTTAAAGCCCCTGTCACACTGTCCCGAAATTGACACCAGATGGACACACGATAAAGGAAATGTTCAAATTCGGCACTGATCGTAAAAACATCGGGCCATTCGTGAGGGCATCTTAAGCCATCGTATGACCGCCGGTGGAGTTTCACAGGCTCCGGTGTTAACATATAACTTGTGGGATGAACAACTGAGGCTCGGCTCAATTGAATATTTCATCTCCTCCTTTCCCTCACTCGTCCCTTCCTTGCGTCTAATGGCGCATTTCCACTGCAGGGCCTCGTACGGTATAGTTAGGCCTTGGTAGGCCAGGCTTATTTTATCATATGCTGCGTTTCCATTAAAGCTTAGTAGCTGTGGCAGTAACTATAGTAACGCAGTGTAGGCGGAGCTGTGACGTCATCTTCAATGCGAACCACAGAAAACCAGCCGTTAGCTGTTAGCACTCACAGCTCAGCTCCTCATATCTGTTCAGAAACTAGACAAAAGTTAAACAAGTACAAACCACAGACTATCTGTGTCATGGCGAATACAGTCACTGGTTTATTTATGTCTGTAGGCCGTTGTTGTGAGTGTGGACAGTCGGAGCTTCTCCGCTAAGTTCTCCGCGCACCCCCCGCGAGAGTGAGAGAGAGGTGACAAGGGGAGCAAGGGGAGCACGTCTGTAACCCGACACCGTTGCATTGAATCGACATCTGACCAATCACGGCTTTGATACTGCCACTAGTGCAGGTGAAGAGATGACGGTGAAAAGACAGTTTCAGTCCGGCGCAAGCAAGAGGGGAAAAAAACAAAACATGAAGAAACTAGAGCATCACTCGAAGGTGGGTTATTGTATGAGTCAAATGTACAACTTGCGAATGTTGTATAAGTCAAATTGCCAATTGCCATATTAAAACATCAGCTGCAATTCACGACATGAAGAAGGCAGTCTCTGCATAGCATATAGGCTAATGGAGATGCAGTTATTTCCAGCATTCTTTATTTACCATTCATTCAAGTATGTTATGCCTTTTATCTGCTAATGTACAGGAGGAAGAGCGATAAACTTTCTGTCTAGTTGGCTTACATAACAGTTAAAGTTTACAGCCTAAAAAACATGGGGCATTTTTCCCCTTTTATTCATTTTTATGTCAATTTGCACATTTCATGGTGATGCTCAGCCTCTCCCCATGTCAACCACAACACAGAGAAATACTGATAGAAATGTGTGTGTAGTTGTTGATACATTGCTGACAGAGGGAACTACATTTGAATACAGATTTAAGAAAAATCAGTTTTTGAGCATGTAATAAGCATGTTTTGTCTTGACTATATTACAACTATATTATAATAATATAATATAGTATTTAAATTATTGAATTGATTATGATTATTATTATTAGTAGAAGTAGTTTATTCGCATTAATTATATTTTAATCTTTTTGAGGCTAGTATTTGGCAGGAAATGCAGACGTATTCACCTGTAAACGCATACTGAATGACATACATGCACATTTACCATTTACCTCACTGCATAAAAAAGTAACTGTGTTGATAATAATAATAAACAGGAATTATATTTGCAAAGTAGCCTACTTTGTTGGTTGGGGGGGGGTGCCTCATCTCACAATGTCGCTTGGGGCCCAAAGTTGGCCAGGGGCGGCCCTGACTGCAGGTAATAACAGTTCAGATCATGGGGACATTACATTACCCGCGGCCACTGTCGTGGACACTAACGCCCGACTCGCCGGCTTTGCCCGCCTCGCCCACGGAGGCGGAGCAGCCGCAGCCGTCTTCGTTGCCCCAAACACTGCCACCCCTCGGTGGCCCACAAGTGCCAGAGGAAATCAGAGCCTGCCCAGGTACAGTATATTTAAAAAAGTACTCAACTCGCCTGTGCAGTGGGGTAAGGCGCTCATTGCACGCAGCTCATGGTTTCAAAACAGATATTGGCTTGAATATTCATGTAAAAAAGATGTAGACATTTCGGTTCAAGTAAGTCAGATGCCTTCACCACAACTGGCTACAACAACTGGCGCCATGCTCTTGTACGTGAGAAGGGACTGGGAAGGCATGAATCAAGCAAAGAGCACATAGATCCATAGATCTCTTCATGAAGCTCTCAAAGTGCACCAGATTGATGCTTTTAACTTCAAAATTTAAAAAAAAATCTTCCCGGGGGAGCATGCCCCCGGACCCCCTTAGAGGAGGTGAGGACCCTTCTAGAGGAGGTGAGGACCCCCCTAGAGGGTGTTAGGTCCACTCCCCACTTATAAAAATAGCACTTTATCACTGCACCCTCTCTAATCTCAGATGCACCCTGAGTCATTTTGTTCTGGAACCGGGCCTGATTTGCAGCTCTCAACCATAGACTGTATATATAAATGGACGTAGTGTCCGTGACTTCACCCATAGGATTCTGCAGAGTTGCCGAGAAGCCCTTAGTAGGCGGAGTCGGCCACTAACGGCTTGACAGCGACGTCAGAGTCTAATCCCGCCTGCTCCAAATAAGGGCAAAGAGGCGGAGGCGAGGCGGGACCTGCTGCCTCCGAACTGGAAGTAAACAGAGCTAGCTCAGGCTAAGAAGCTAAGCTAACATGAAATACATGCATACCAAGTTACTGCTAACAGTGTAGTTCCCCTATACAAATGTTACATTCATAATCAAATGAGACAATCTGCAAGAGAATTAGCTATATTTTGTTATTCTTAATGCTTGTCATTCACACGTTAAGAAAAGAAGTACCGATACATAGCAGAACAATTGTGGCGATGTTCAGCTTAATAAGCCTTGTTCAACATAATTTATTTAGCTAATACTACAGCAGGCGAACCAAGTCTGCGTTTCGCAGCATTCCTTGATCTCCAGTTATAACGACAGACTCCATCGCCCGGACCTAAAGGAGCCGCAGTGGGCTAGCTCCGGGACGCCGGCTGGAGCTAGCCCCCTGCGGCTCCGTTAGCTCCGGCGGCCACCACTGGGATAATTGGGTCCCCTATTAACATTTGCTCCCGTTTAGCATTATGGGCGTCATAGCCATAGACTATAAAAGTCTTACCCAAGGCTGAATAATAAACTAAAATGTATAAGTATGTATTTGGGTTACGTCCTTAGCTGGCTAATAAGTAACAAGCTAAGATACCAAGCACACAAACACCTGCGAACGGGATTAACATGTATAATATTATCATTTTAGACTTCTTGGAAGTTCTGTTAGTACATTCAAGCGCACAGCACAACATTTTAATTGTCTGGTATTTGTAACAATATTCCCTAAAAGGCACAATCAGCACGGACACGGCTAAAGCTAAAGGGTCGAGTAAAGTACTATGACTAACTAACGTTGTAGCCTCTATGGTTGTAGCCTAGCAGAGTGGACAAGTT
Organism: Notothenia rossii; assembly: GCF_949606895.1. Classification (NCBI taxonomy): domain Eukaryota; kingdom Metazoa; phylum Chordata; class Actinopteri; order Perciformes; family Nototheniidae; genus Notothenia; species Notothenia rossii. The sequence continues at coordinate 64,990,403 of NC_136909.1, read as the reverse complement.
GCTGTTAGCTGACAGTGAGGCATGTACATGTCCATCAAAGTGACCACGCCCTAATTTATGCAAAAACTTTAAGACCTAATATAAATAAAAGGGTCGTGTTAGAAAACAATTCACTCACAGATTCATAATCATGAAGGTGGAATCTAACTATATCGATAATAATATTTATTGCATCCATGGGTAGAAACTTGTTTTTTTCTGCTGTAAAGTTGGGCATTTTAACATGGGGGTCTATGGAAATTGTTCCTTTCTGCAGTCAGTCCCTAGCGGCCCATGTATGAACTGCAGTGTGTGTTGCACTTCCGTATTGGCGTCCCGGCTGTTCCCCAGAGTTTGCCGCTTGCTCTCAACATGCCCAGACTTGTAGTGATTTCTCCTCATTTAATACTTTTCGTGTCATTCTGAAAGAAAGAAGTGAAATGTGCCAACGTGACGGCCGTCTTGGTGTGTGGTGCAAGACGGGAGATGTAGTTCATTGAGCGGTTTCACCAAAAAAAAGTGTTACTTCACAGTTTTACAACACATTTAAAAAAAAATTACTTGTAAAATTATCTTTTAAATTGACAAACATCATATGTGTAATTCGTGGCACAATTCAAACGGGATCGAAAAATAATCTTTCTCTCGCCATTGACAAAAACTAAGAGATCTATTGTTGCGTGAGACATAATTCAGCAGACGTCTCCACGTTTGCAGTCAGCCAAAGTAGTGTAAGTATGCTAACGGACAGAAAAACACACGACCACTATCGCTCAGAGTTTGGCCTGGAGTAAGAGCCGTTTATTGTTTCTGCGCATGCTCATTAGCATCACCACGTTTCAGGCACATTATGATGATGTCATACACATGAACATAAACATGACTTTGATATTATACAAATATGCTCAACACTCCCACTCAAAGAAATGTTGATAACTCTCTACAGTGGTACACAGAATCCAAATAAACAAAACAAAAGCTTCTCTAGCAGTGTTCAATTTGTATACCTGCAATTCACATTACTCTCCAAACAAATACCGATTGAACTTGTCAAATTGTGCCTTTGTCAACGGCTTGGTTAGGACATCAGCTACCATGTCTGCAGTAGGACAATATGTAATAGATATCTTCCCCTCAGCATGTGCAGATCGTACAAAATGGTATTGGATGTCTACATGCTTGCTTCTCTGTCTGGATACAGGGTTTTTGGATAGAGCTATTGCTCCCTGGTTGTCCTCGTATATCTTCACTGGTACATGTGGGCTATTATGGTCTACCCCTTTTAATAACTGTAAAAGGTACATGCTCTCTTGAGTAGTAGCCGCTAATGCCATGTACTCGGCCTCACAGGTCGATAGCGCCACTGTTGGCTGCTTCCTGATTTTCCAGGATATAACCGGACCATTTTCAGTTAAGCTGAAACAATATCCAGTTGTGCTTCTCATATCATTTTGATCGGCTGCCCAATCAGCATCACTGTATCCCTCAAGCTTTAGGCGTTCCACACTTTTCTTCTAATGTAGCTCTTGGTCTATTGTACCCTTTAGATACCTCAACAGTTGTTTTGCTGCAGCCCAATGTTGTTGTTTTGGTTCTGCTAAGTGTTGTGATAGTTTACTCACAATCCAGCTCAGATCAGGAATAGTACATGTCATAATGTATATCAAGCTACCTACTATCTCTCTGTATCCTGTAGAATCGATAACTTCACCCTCAGTGTCAAAATGTAACTTTTGCTCACATGGAGTTGACCTTGGTTTGCACTCTGACATGCCAAACCTCTCTAGCATCTTTGCTATGTGTCTCTTTTGGCTCATTTTGATCTCCCCCTCACTCTGTGTAAAGTCGATACCTAGGAAGTGTTTAAGTTCTCCCAAATCTTTCATTTTAAACTTCCTCTTCAACATCTCTTTGACATCACTGAGTGAGCCGTTGTTATTGGCCGCTATAAGTAGGTCATCTACCCATATCAACAGAATAACTCTTTCTTTCTCAGACTCTTTTCTGTAGACACAATGATCAGCATCATTTTGCACAAACCCATTCTCTGTAAGATGATCATGCAGTAACTTGTTCCAGTTTCGCCCGGATTGCTTTAAACCATACAATGACTTGTTGAGTTTGCACACTAAGCGTTCCCCTGTTTTAGATTTTGCCTCAAAACCTTCGGGCTGTTCCATATATATAACTCACAGTCTATTGGTGCATGGAGATAAGCTGTCTTCACATCTATTTGGTGTAGGATAAGATCATCCTGTATAGCCACCTGCATCAATGTACGTACAGAAGTCATATTTGCTGTCGGTGAAAAAGTTTCCTTGTAATCAATTCCCTCTACTTGACTATAGCCTTTAGCTACATATCTGGCTTTAAAAATCTCAGATCCGTCTGGGCTTTCCTTTACTGCATATACCCAACGACCTCCCACTGCTTGCTTGCCCTTTGGCAGTGTGGTCAGACTGAAGTTCTCATTCTCTGTTAAAGAGTTCATCTCCTTTTTCATTGCATCAGCCCACATTTTAGATTTCTTAGAGCAGGGGTTTTCAAAGTGTGGGAAGGTGAGCCTCCCCTCAGAGACCATAAGAACAGCTGCGCCCCCCCTCCCAATTATCATTGCTGTTATTATTATTATTGTTGTTGTTGCTATAATGCACGGGTATTCAATTGCATTTCAAAGAGGTCCAGTAAGAGAAAATGTAATTAAATGCTCGGTTTTCGCTGTCTACCTTCCGCCATTTGAAATTACTCCGACTGTTTCTCTCTTCTTGTCTCGTCTCTGTTTGTGTGTTTGAATCTATCGTGTTGACTGCACCGATTTGATTGGCTGAGTAGCGTCACCTCCTTAAAACATTAAACAATAACTTTTTTAAACCTTTTTAATTTGATGTTTTAAACATATTGTATAAAACTCGCCCACTACTTGGACTATTCCTTGCACCGCTCTAGAATAAGCCCGAATGGCCTCAACCATATTGCATCAGTAACGTGCACTTGTTATTATAACAAGATCGCAAGGACGCTGGTAGCGATCGGGAAATTGAGTGTTGTTCAGTTTGTGTGTTGTGGAACATGCGTGTGCGTGCATGAAAATATACCACACACCCAATTACAATTGCATGTTCAATTCACTACCATGGAAGTTAATACAGTTGTTAAAGTTGGAACAGCCTGTGGACAGCCGTTCTTCCTTGCATGTCAGTCGCCGACACCTTCTTACAGAGGACAGGCACATCTAGCTGCAGCACGACCCGTATATTTCCGCACGCCGTGTTGTCAAGACATTTTTTTTTTTTTTACATTTTCAACATCGTGGATACATCGTTATATGCTCCCGGTAACACACTGAACGTCAACTTTGCCTCCTTATTACACTCACCCCTACTTTAGTGGGAACAATGAGTCTGCGTATTTGAGGCACACAGGAATAAACGCAGATCATCCTCTGGCTGCAGCCTTTACCGGTACTTGCTTTTGATCAAAGTCAATGCGGAAAACCTGCACTCACGCAGGTAGGTGGAGGTGAAGGGAATGAGCACTTTTACAGCCTTTTTGGCGAGGTGGGGGAACTCGGTCTCCATGACAGCCACAAGTGGGCAAGTGTCACTTTACTCTTCTTTTTCTCGTTCTTTTGTGTCTCACGCTGCGCCTCCCCTGAAGCTCTCTGGCGCCCCCCAGGGGAGGCGCGCCTCACACTTTGAAAACCGCTGTCTTAGAGCCGACAGCCTGCATGTATGTTTTGGGTACGTCACAAGCAACCCTGTAGAAATAATCTACATTTTCACCTTCATCATTACAATCAGCCTTACACTGATACTCCGTTAAATATTCTGGAGCGTTTCTTTGTCTAGTGCAGGGGTCGGCAACCCGCGGCCATCGAGCCGCATGCAGCCCTTTAAGCCCTCTGCTCTGGCTCCCTTGAGCTTAGACAAAAATAATTAGAAAATAAAGGTATTTTTAGGACTATTTAAATGTTGTTGCATGGTTGAAAATGTTTCGTATCTTGTATTTTGAGGTGATACTGTGACACATAAATAAAAAACAAAACGGTTTTAATTAGGTCAACTAAAATATGCGTCATGTCCTGCTACGGTCCCGCGCCAGCGCCTTTTCCTGCGGGTGAATAACCTGACCGCCGGCTCGATGAGCGAACTATGGATAAATCAAAGAAAATAAAAGTACCGGAGGAACACAGGATTTAATTCTGCGTGGACATAGTTATATGCTTTCACAGCAAACGATGCTGGTTTACCGGTATGTTTGATATGTAGAGAGAAGTTGTCAAAGGTGCTGCAGCCTTTACGTATCGAGGAACAACACGGGAGAGGAAGACAGCTGACGATCTTCAGTCATAATTCAATAGGGTATGTAATTTATTTCAGAAAACACTTTTTTTTATATTCCATGGGATGCTCTTAACGTCCCGATAGCAATGAATATATTAAATGCTTTGACAATAAATACATAAACAAATTAATCTCTGGAAGCCGTAGCGATGTAAAAAGCACGACCAATCATCTGAGCCGGTGTCGGTACCAGATGTGTTCGGGGTACCATATGTGTTCGGGGGCCGTCTCTTACCAATGACGTCACGCATTGTACGCATTGTGATTGGCTGTACGGTAATTTACCCAGGGGTGCTCGGGGGCAAATCACATCTACAGATCATGACGAACCGAATTGAATTATTCCTATGCTCCTAGCGTGTGAAAATGTTTGTGAAAAACATGTTAAAAAAACATGAAAACGGAGCAATGGCTGTACGCCATTGGCTGTACGGCAACTCAAGAGGACCATCATACACGGTCAAATTCCGAACATTTAAACATAGCTTACACTTCATTCTTTACTTTGTCCGTTATTATATGTAGAAGATGAACTACCTCTCTGAAAGGTCCCAATGTGTTCATTTTGATGGGCTGTCTTCTGAGTGGTTAAACATCACTAAAGATTTTCTGACTTCTGACTGCTTTGGATATATAATTACACCACAATAAGGTTTTACTATCACAGTGCACTGAGATTTGTGACAAACTGTAAAGCACTTACGCATCACTGTACACTGTAAACCAAGGCGGTTTTGCCATCACTTACTGTACTGAGGCTCAGTCACTGGTACATTTTCATTTAGAAAAGCCATGTTGGATAAAGTACCATCTTATATCTGCTCCCTGATCTCTCGGCAAATTGAAAGTACTTATTGCCTGAGATCTCATGCTGTGGTTTTATTAAATGTGCCAAGTGCTAGGACTGTCTTAGGGAAGAAAGCTTTTAGATGTGCAGCTCCACTAACTTGGAGCAGTCTGCAAAAAGAATGTAAAATTACCAAGCTGGTACCACTACATGTTTTTAAAGCTCGGTTGGATGCTCCACAGTCAGATGCTGTTGGTACCTGTACATGTGGATAGATATGTAAATTGTAATCCCTGTATTTTTTGCTGTATGATGTCCTTTTGTTGTTTATGTTTTTATGTCTTCATGTGGAACCTACTGCTGCAGGTCTCCCTTGAAAAATAGATCATTGATCTCAATAGGATTTTACCTGGATAAATAAAGGTTTTGAATTGAATGTCGAGCATTGTCGAGCATATATATATATATATATATATATATATATATATATATATATATATATATATGTAATAAAACATAATGCACAATGGTACACAGTATCCAAACTCTTTAGGCACTGGTCAGAGGCATTCATGTAAAGCAGATCACCAGAATCCAATACTGGTAAAAACGTTGCAGAGATCAAATGTTTCCTTGTCTGAAAGGAGAAACCTAATTTTAAAACATCATTTTCAGTGTGTGACTTGAAAGATAAGTTCTGATCAATAATAAAACCTAGATATGTGTATGTAGTCACCCTTTCAATGTCAATGTCAGTCCCTTGAACAGTACAAATGTTGGGGAGAAAATAAGTTAACTTTTTGCGATTTGAGAATATCATGAGTTTGGAGTTGTCTGCATTTAATACTAACTTGAGTTGAGATAAATGGGATGGAATAACATCAAAGGCAGACTGGAGGAAATCAAGACTTGCTTTATAGAAGAGGATGAACAATAAATAACAGTATCATCTGCATAAAAATGGAAAGCAGCATTTGAAAGATTATTCGAGATTATTTACATACAGTATATGGTGAAATTATTGGTCCTAATATGGAACCTTGGCGCACACCCTTTCAAATCAAATCAATCAAATCAAGTTTTATTTATATAGCACATTTATAAACGATTTTTGGTCGAGCCAAAGTGCTGTACAAATAATAAAAAATAACCTACAGTAAAGACATTTTACAGCTAATACAACAGCAGTTTGTTCAGAATTTCAGTATGAGAAGAAAACGACACCCTTTGTCCTTAGACCCTCACATCGTACAAGGAAAAACTTCAAGAGAAAACCCACAGTTTAAAGGGAAAAATGGGAGAAACCTCGGGGAGAGCAACAGAAGAGGGATCCCTCTCCCAGGATTGACAGACGTGCAATAGATGCCGTGTGTAAATCGAGGAGATAATACATTTGCAACATAGGTAGACCAAATGTTAGGAAATGCATGCGTCTATAATAATAGGATGAATCCACGAAGATGTCAACAATCCTGTGGGAGCCTTCAGGGAGGCAGCACGACGAGACCCAGGCAGGACCGCAGAGACAGGTTCAGCCACGACCCGAAGTCCACGACTTAATCCAGAACTCAGGATAGAGGATCCAGGATGCGGGACCACAGCAAGAGGATCAGCCTCGACTCAAGATCACATCAAGACACAAAAGAAGAAACATTTGGCTGGGTTAATCGGAACATGAGAATACACAGATTCAGACAGACAGAAGGAAGATCAAGCACTCCCTTTGGAGTGATTTTTTTTAAATATTGAAGTTAAATGCATCAATCTGGTGCACTTTGAGAGCAATATGAAGAGATATATGGATACCTCTCAACATACATATGAAACAACTGTAAACAGATTTACTTTGTCTTTATGGATTCGATTGTGGACTTGATTGTGATTGCTGCACATTATCCCTTACTTAATAAATACTTTTTTTGATAATCTATTATATAGAAAAGTATATCATATTGATATATAATATATAATTTATTGATAATATATAATATAATCAAATATAACAATCAAAACGAAATAATTAGTATTAAGTATTAGGGCTAAGAAAATATTGTACATGTGAAATAGTTGTATGTATTGATTTAAATTGACATGCATACGCTAAGAAAAATAGTCCGTTGTTACTGTTTGAACTAACGTACCAACGGCACTGAACATATTACATATTACCTACCATATTACGTTTTATACTTCTTACCTTCGATTTCTCTTGTTCTTCTCCTCATTCGTCTTTGTTTTTCTTCAAGTTTTATTGTATTTCTTCAAGTTTTTATCTTGTTGGTCGAATGCACTTAAGCGTCAGCTAAATACAATGTAATGTAATGATCAAAAAACCCCTCTATACTCTAGACAGCGTGGGTAAATTACCGTACAGCCAATCACAATGCGTGACGTCATTACGTCGTGACGTCGTGACGTCACTGGTAAGAGACGGACCCCGAACACATATGGTACCCCGAACACATCTGGTACCGACACCGGCCCGGCATAAATAACTGGATGGCCTACCTGCCTGTCAGCCTTCCATCTGTGCACAAACTTATCTCGTGCCCTCATTGGTCATGTGCGCATTCGTGTGTGTTGGAGGAGGGACTCTGTAAGAAAGTCTGAAGGAAGAGGCAGATTTTTTCCGGTTGTGTATTTTCAAACTCTAGCGCACTCGAGCTGGTTTCTCCATTCTTACCTACCCCACCGTTAACTCTTTTTAGGGTGCAGCTATATGTTTTATTTATTTCAAAGTGGGCCCATTTTAATTATATATTTGTTTCCTCCAAATGTGCAGATGACTCCCCAAGTGCTGTGTTTAATTTATTTTAAAGTAGGCCTCTGTATTATTTTTGAATTCTCCTCATAGGAGTTCTTTGTTTCTTATTAGAGGTTAACAGTTTTATATAACGTAATAAATAGCCTAATAAATGCAAAAAAACTGTAGTTTCTGTCTGATATAAAAATAAATACAACTTTATTAGCTATCAAGCTATGAAATATGTTTTGCGGCTCCAGACAATTAATTTTTGTTGGCAAAAGGAGCAAAATGGCTCTTTTGGTCAAAAAGGTTGCAGACCCCTGGTCTAGTGGGATAGCGTTGTGCACTCTCTCCCTGCTCTCTTTGAGTACCATCTGTCTGGATCTGAATAGCCTCAATATTCTCCTCACTATAGGACTGTACACCCACATTAGGCTCTCTCTGATTCTGGTTCACCATTTTTGTCCCTGCTGGTGTTGTGGGAATAGTTTCTCCATAAGTGTCAAAATCCATATTATGATTTGTCTGAGTCTGACTATCTGCACTACGCTTTGTGATACATTTTACCAGCCTATGTTTCAGGACTTTCCCTGTCTCAGGATAAAATACTTGGAATGCTGGGCTATATTTGTCGTATCCTACAAAAATACCCTTTGCACATCTAGAATCTAGCTTCTTCTTATCCTGCTTATACCCGTAGCATTCAGAGCCAAATATTTTCATTTTGGACAAGTCGGGTGTTTTGCCAGTAAAAACACGGTATGGTGTCTGCTCTAGACGCTTACAGTAACACCTGTTACGTATCTGTGCTGCTGTTTGTACAGCATATGTCCATAACTGCTTTGGGAGGTTACTCTCTAATAGCATGCATCGTGACATCTCAAATAAGGTCCTCCAACCTCTCTCGGCAGTACCGTTCTGGTGAGGTGAGTATGGGGCACTTGTCTCGTGCCTTATCCCTTTCGTCCTAAGTAAAGTTTGAAACTCATGCCCGGTGAAATCAGCACCGTTGTCAGATCTTATGCACTTAATGTGTCCATATGGAGCAGTATCTGCTATGAATTTTTCAGTAGCTTTTGCTGTATCACTCTTTGCTTTGATAAAGTAGAGAAAAATCATCCCACTATAATCATCAGTAAATGTGCTATTGCATATCTGTACCCGTCTTTATCTGCTGGTTCTATTGGACCGCATAGGTCTGTATGTACTAGCTCTAGTACTGTCTTAGATTTTGCATCTGCCTGCCTGTTTATGCTTTGAGTAAATTTTCCCTGCGTACATAATTCACAGTTATGGTTAGACATGTCATGTTTCCCTTTGATCGACATACCTTTAACCACTTTCTCAAGTTTAGACACATCCTCAAAATTACAATGACCAAGTATTCTATGCCATGTCTGGATGTCATGACAACCATTACAAACATCATCAGTGTTTTCATCCTCTACTGTGCTAAGGTAATATAGCCTACCATACACATCCATTTTAAACTTAGTACCATTTTGATGAATCAGCCAATCATCACCGTCCTTGAAGCGGACCTCAGCTCCGCTGGCTGTCACTGCTTTCACAGAGAAAATGTCCTGTGGAAAAGACGGGATGCAAAGCGCTCGTTTGAGCCTCGTTTTCACTTGCCATCCCTCGCTGTCGAGCAGAACAACTTCGGCTTCTCCTCTCATCTTCGCCATCCCGGTCGTTTTCGTTCCATCTGCCTGCTCTATCACATGGTCCTCGGGTCTAAAGCTCTTATCGATTGTCTTAAACTTTGCCGGGTCATTAATCATGTGTGTCGTGGCACCACAGTCGACCATAAGACCTCTCTTATTTCCCATTTGATTTTGACAGTCACTTATTTTGGAAAATAATGATGCACCGGTATCATCCTCCATGTCTCCGTCTGCTCTTCTTCACCTGATCACGGCCCAGCTCTCGGCCTCTTCCTCTGTGTGGCGTGTCCCATCGTCGCTCGTCTTGCCTCGCTTGGATCTCGTTAGGGCATGTCCTAGCCATATGCCCCATCTTACCGCATGTGTAGCATTCAATGTCAGCTCAGTCCATCTTCTTCCCTCTTCCACGTCCTCGTGTCCTCGTCCCGCTAGTCCTCATAACGCCGTCCTCGTCCGCATTCATGTCACTCGTCCTATATTTTCAGTGCTTTCATAGCTCCGCAGTTTAGCTTTGAACTCACCGAACGTTAGACGGTCGTTTGTTTGAGTGACGTGCACAACAAACGGGTTGAATGAGTCCGGTAACCCCTTCACTACCATGGCAATCTGCAACCCGTCACTGATATTTTCTTCGGCCCTTCTCAAAGACGTGAATATAGTCTCCGCTCAAATAATATAATCAGTAACGGTCTCGTTGCTTGCTTTGTGGAGAGAAGAGAGTTCACAGTACAGGCTCCCGACTCGTGGTTTGTCCTTTCCCGCGTAGTGCTCTCGGAGTATTGCCAACGCTTTTCTTCCATCTCGTTTCGCGTCTCTCATTATGAGTGATAAACTCTTATTATCTAGACACTGCACCAATTCAGCATATGCCTCTGCATTCTTTGTTGCGTCTTCTTCAAGTGCTTGTTCGTCGTTGTAGTCTATCGCTGGCTCTTCCAGGATAACTTCACTGAGGCCGCGCAGTTCCATGTGCACCAAAAACCTCGTCTCCCATAACTCAAAGTTTTTCTCGTCATCGTCGAATAACAACTTAAACCACCTTTGGCCTCCTTGACTGGGCCCATAACCTGTTGCGTGAGACATAATTCAGCAGACGTCTCCACGTTTGCAGTCAGCCAAAGTAGTGTAAGTATGCTAACGGACAGAAAAACACACGACCACTATCGCTCAGAGTTTGGCCTGAAATAAGAGCCGTTTATTGTTTCTGCGCATGCTCATTAGCATCACCACGTTTCAGGCACATTATGATGATGTCATACACATGAACATAAACATGACTTTGATATTATACAAATATGCTCAACATCTATGGATACATTTCTCAACATCCATATGAAACAGAACTGTAAGCAGATTTTCTTATTCTTTATGGATATTTTACAAATCACTCCCCTTTCAAACTGTATTCTTGTTTATTAATAATAACTTTTTTTACTGTCATATAGTATTTTGTACCAGTTTTTCCTTTATTCTCTTATTTTTTTATAACTATAATGATCATATAAAGATGTGCCTTTTCCTCACTGGTTGTATAAAAAGCTTCTTATATTCGTTAGCATAGCTAGCTAACCAGATGCTAATAACAACAAAGTTATTGACTGTATGATCAGTATGACAGATGAACAGATCGCCACTGGGCTTACGACTAACTAAGACACAGCCACGCAAAAACTGCCACTTAAAAACTGCGGCATGTATACCTTGGGTATTGCAATTTGTGAAGTCCCGGCCCGGAGCGACGTTCTGGTGCTCTCCGTCAGAACTACACCCCTGTCAGACGAGACATATACCACGTGATGACACATTAGGCTCGTGTTGTGTTCAAGGACCCTGACCTTGGCCAGGAAAAACAGGCACTCGCTTGTTTAATTATTTTGCGGTCTAGTTTTCTTAAAAAAAAGTATTTTTTGCTTTTTTTTTTAATTACCTCGAGGGCCGTACCAAATGGTCTCGCGGTCCGTATACAGCCCGGAGGACGGAGGTTCCCCACCCCTGGTTTAAACATTGTCACAGCTCACAGCAGACCCGGCGTCATGGGCGGGCTCCATGGGGCCGGGCCCGCCCATCCAGGTTTTGAGCCCGCTGTTTTAATCAGGGCTGAATACCACATTTTTATTGTTTTATTATGATGTTTATTGTTGTTATTTGTAGTGCTTTGTCCTAATATTTATTTTTGTAGTAGTTTAATATCATTTTTTTATTTTGCTAGGAAATTCTGAATGAAAGGCTTCGCGCCAGACTGGTTTTTCGCTGGGTTGAGACGTGTGGGTTTTTGAGTGAGATGCGGCACAGCAGCCTGTCAGTTGACTCTTGCTAGGTTAGTGGTTCACGAATGGAATATGGCAACTCAGCGCCAGATGCAGGCACATTAGAAGAAAGTAGTTACGTTACCAACCAGCAAGCAAGTCAGCTGGCAATCAATTATATTTTGATGAGAAATTGACTCTCAAGCCGGCTCTCTCGCAAACTCCTGCTCTGTGCGCAAGCAGACCGCTGCACAGGCTCTCTGCCTCGCTCAATCTCTCTCTCTCCCTTTCTCTCCATCGCTCAACCTCACTCCACCTCTCCACCCTGTGCCCGCTCAAGTTTGCCTGCGTGTTTGCCCAAGTTGGCACAGCGTTACAAATGTGCCACAAAACCAACCAATGGATGTAGAAGACCGTCAACAGCCTTATGGCAACCTAAAACCCCTCTCTTTCCGTAACAACAATTCACGAGCGCCTCCCTCGTCGTCGTCGTCGTCCCCCGTTGACAAATCGCGAGCGTCTAACAGCCCCCCCCCCTGGCTCACAGGATAGGTACCTGTCAGCCAATAAGACAGATGTTTATTTCCATTCAACTCTCTGGTTGGTCTGGTGTCTTGCCTCTGTTGCATTCACCGAACACGGTAAATTACATTTCTGCCGTCCTCTCATGATGAGGTTCAGGTAAAACACGGTTAATGTATTATATTATTGAAGGAGAATTGTCCGGGGCCACAGAAAAAGCATTCGAGGCTTTGGTCCTGTATAATAGCGTCATATTAAATGCAGTAACTTTTGTATTGATTTGTTTAGTGAACTTTTTGGCGTTGCAGTTACATTTCTCCGCCAACAGATGGGGGTGCTGCAGCCCCCTCAGCCCCCCCCCCCCCCCCCACTTCCCGCGTCCCTGGTGACAAGAGGCGCATTCACACCGCAGTAATTTTCCCACAAAGGTTCATCAGAACTTAGTTCATGAGAACTCTTTAGTTCTCATGAACTAAGTTCAGATCGCGTTCACACCGGAATAAGTCCCTGGGGGAGGATTAGGCAAATGAAGCCGCTGACGTCACTTCTTCTTCTTCTGCGTTGGGTTTACTGGCAGGCCGCAAACAACTTCACGGCGTATACTGCCACCCCAAGTCCCCGGCCGGAAGTCCCCGGAGTTGGGGACTGGCTTCAGTAGAAGCTGCTGGGACTCCCAGCAGCTTCTACTGAAGCCTTCCGAGTAAATCGCTAAATCGCCAAAACGCCGACACCTCCTCATCTCCACCGCTCCCATGTTTTCTTTTGTGTTGCCATAAGTTAGTCTCTCTGCGTTTCCGCGCTGGGCTAATGCTAATACTGCTAATAATGCTAATGCGAGGATAATAAAATGGCGGCTTCACAAAACTTTTTGGGAGTTTTACGGGGCGTGGTTTGCAATCCGCCCAGCCAATCAGACATAAGAACCTTTTTCTCCCACGAAAGCCCCTGCTCTCTAGCAGGTATGGAAAAGGGGATAAAAAAGGTTCTCATGAACTACTTTTAGTTCCGTCTCTTCTTGGTGTGAACGCGACATTTCGGAACTATATCGGAACTAAAGTGGGAAAAGTACTGCGGTGTGAACGCGCCTTAAGGGCTTTAGCAACACTTGTAAAAACAGAATCTAAACGCTAGGCTACAGCCTAATCATAACCATGAAGAAAATATCCCCAATATCAAGCTTTTCTATTTTCTATTCAAAGTTTGCTAGTATTAAATGGGTCACATTTCCAAATTACACAGGGTCCCGAGTGTCAACGAACAAACTATTTTTGAGATTCCGCAAATTAATCTTTCTCAAAGTGTTCTCATGTATGACATTTCTCTGTGCACTATTTCTCAGAATATTTTACCCAATGATACTTTAAAAAGTGGTGGGGACGAAATTGGCAATTTCAAAAAGTGGTGGGGACATGTCAACAGCGTCCCCAAAGTAAATTACACATGTGCTCGCAGAAAAAACATATACATTCTGACTGCTGGTTTTACAGTAAATGGTCTGTGTGCATTTCTCCTTGGATTGAGCCTTTTGTCAATCACAATTTCACAATATTAAGATCTGCTTTATAATTTTAACAAAATGCATAATAATGTTTCTTTTCAATACATTTCATCGCTTTGGGTGAATTACTCAAACCATACCAATTTGAAGGAAGGCATAAAAGTGTATAAAGGAAGTAATTTCTCACTTCAGTTTAAGAGTTAGTACCTTCACATTGGTGGTGCATGGAGGGAGGAGGCTGTGCACCTGGTACATTTGATCCACATGTCCGGGCAAGTTACAAACACGAAGACTTACCCCCTGGCAAATGGAGACCAATGGAAGGTTTTTATTTACATTTGTCTAGGGACTTCAAATCCATCTCAAAGCAGAAAAAGAGCATACAAGTTGAATTGCTTACATACCATGTCGTGAGCAGGCAGATGCTGTGTGTTCAGCCTACTGCGAAAACTCTGTGATGGCAGGTCATATAACCTGGGTTGTAGGAGAGAGAGGGGTTGTTCCAGGAGAATGTCTGATCTAATATTCTCATGGGCCTCTCTGGGTTCCTTGGAGTCAAAATTAAATGCACCTACAATTAAGCCTTTTGTTTCGTTCATTTTTTTCATGGCCAAGGCAGCCTCATCAGCATTTGAATAAGTCACCTTGCCAAATGTTGATCCATTGTAGACTATTTTCTGAAAGTTATTAGAGGAAATATATATTTAGTTATCTATTGAAGGTAGATATTTCAAAGCACACTGTGTGAAATTAGTATTATGTTACCTGAACATTAATGACTTTTCCGTAAGGTAAGCACATGATGAGCAGATCTTTAGCAGTTTTATCTAGTTCTGTGCCACAACTTGGAAAGATGGTTATCGTCTGTCAGGGCAAAACATTTATTCAAAACTAACACCTGAAAGAGGTTATACTAAATAAATGTTCAGACAGTAGTTTGTACACTTTAGCATTATTTCTGCCCTACCTTCATATCACTTGCGTAGCAAAATGTCTTCATAGGAAAGTCATGTGGGTGATGTTTAAAGGTTTTACAGTTTAAATAGCTGGTGTCCCTGTCCATCCTGAGTGTAGAGCTGTTTATTAAACTCTATTCTAGCAAGGCAACAATATTTTATAAGGGTTTTTGATTTGAATTTGATATTGACATTCGCTCCCATGGAGACCAATAACATTCTAATGCGGAGTGAACTTTCTAATTGAAAATATTACCAAAGGGCAACAAAAGCAAGGTGAAATGTAGTAACATTTATAAAATATCCTCAGAAAAGCTATAATCATTTGTAATAAATGCTATGTTTATGATAAACATTTTAAAATGGCCAACTTTACCATTTAAATATTCATATTTTAACATTCTTACCAGTCTGACATTGGAAATATATTTACAGATACCCTAATTGATTCCTGATGAATTCCTTTGAGCTAATTGCTAACGTCAGCATGCTAATATCCTAAGAAAGACAACGCTAACATGCTAAAGAAAAGTAGGTGCTATACGGTTAAAGTGCTTTTAACATATCTGAATTCAGACTAAAAGCAGAGAAAAGGCTCTGAATGTGATTAGTTTTACATTTGGTTATAACTACAATATTTGGCAAATGTTGACATGTGCAAAAGTCAGGGTGTTGCCCAAGTCATTAGGGTTCATTCTATGGAAACCATGAATGACCATACAAAATGACCCCCTTTTTGCAATGTCCATTGCAAGTGTAGGTGTTGAAAATAAAAACATTTAGATTTGTTCTTTCATATACAACAATAACTGTTTATATCTAAATATTGTTTTGGTTCATTTACATTAATACCACTCCCTACAAAGAAGTGTATATGGAAATATGCAGATGTTCTTTAAAATGTTTTACTAATTTACTTACGACAGTGTTTACTATTTCATCAATCTCATGCCTTTAACAAACTAGTGATATAATCGATGGTAAAAAAATAAGTCATAAGAAAAAAACTCTTCTTTATATGTTATATGCAGTGTGATTTATTGAGTTAAGACACATAAGAAATGTTTGCATTTTTATTTAACCTTTATTAAATACAAGGGTCCCATTGAGACACAATATCTGGCAGGGAGTACTACTGGTCAAAAGAGAAATAAACTGGTACAGATATCATCATTATAAAATTAAATTAACTTAACACAACAGACACAAAAGATACATAACTAACCAATGATGGTAGCAAGGGATTTTAAAACATGTCAAGAGAGGGTAAAGTTAAGTCTGTTTACAGCTCATTCCGAACTACCATACAATTATATTTTATATTATATCTGAACTGACCAACACAGACATAAATACTAAGGTTTACAAAGAAAGACATGAAAATGTAGAAATACATTTTTTGCTTATCAGAATAAGTAAAAACCGACTTACAGGATTAATAAAAACACATTAAAAGGGTCATGGGAAGACAAGTAATAAACTCCTTTGTTTTGGGGTAATTCATTCAGATCTGTATTCCTGTGTGGACAAGATTTAGCAACATTTTGTTTGATCGTTACATTTTTTAACAGAAGCCTCCAAGTGTGAGGCCTACAATTTGTGAATGAGGCTAAAGTGGTTTGAATAATTTTCTGTAATATGTCTGTAAAAAACACAAAGTAAGCCTTTTGTTAACAGTCCCTAAGGCTAATTTGCTCCAATCAGGATATTGTAATGACCAGGTTTACATTTGACCTGGGTTTCTTTTATGTAAAACACTATTTTAGAACATGTATGTTACACAACGTCTGGCTTGATCCCACTTTGGTTGCTTCACACTGTAGTTTATGTAATATATAATCTTGCTTAAGCTTTTAGGGCCACATTGTTAAATCTGTGTGCCATTTCCCCAGCAGAGGGCCCCCCAGGATCACATGTGCACATGCAGAGATTTGAAAACACTTGAGTTTCAGAAGATGGCGCTGTTATTTGTTTATAAAGGTCTGAATAATCAGGCTGTCAAAGTCAAGAGTATTTTTGTCCTATGTTCACAGATTGTAACTATCACCAAGAATAAGCATGTAGAATGATTCAATCATTTTAATCATTCAAGCATACATAAAATCTAATATATTTTGACTTTTGTTATTGTTGAGTATGCTTCATTTCTCATTTTACTATTGCATATTTCAAAGCTGATATTGCATGTCAACAGCAGTATGAGCCAAACAAATGACAAGCATTTTTAGAGGATTGCCACAGAGAGGTCAGCCCCCTAGTGTAGTGCCATGATAATATATGTAAATGACCTACCATGGCTGACCAGACAGAACGAGATTTAACCAGCTTACGCCTGACTCTGGTTGCTTACCTCCTAACTTCACACGTGTGTAACAATAAATTCCAGCACTGAACTAAGAGAGAAGCTCAGGTTTGTTGACAGGGAGGGCCTGGAGGCAGTTGACTCTTGAGGAAATGACGTGGATTTTCATAGTTCGTTTCGTTTTTAATTATATCCAACTGGAGTGAACTTTATTAAGTATGGCCAACATTAAGTGAAAGGCATTAATGAAAGCTTTCTGTAGATATAGATATTTTGTAATTTGCCTTATAGAAATGGGGCCACGTTACACTTATGATTAGATGATTGACAGAAAAATAATCGATAACTTTTTTGATAATCAATTAAATGTACATTTTGATCAAAAGTGGCAGAAAAGCAGTTTTGCCTTTATTTCCTGCTTATATCATATTACAATATTTTTGTCTTGGCTTTGGACTGACAAAACATTTAGAGCCATAAACATGGGTTTTGAAAAACTGGGATGGACATTTTTCACTATTTTCTGACATTATATAAACCAATACTAATAATCGGCAGATAATTCAATAAGGAAACAAATAGTTATTTGCAGCCCTAGTCTTGACACACGCAGATGCTTGCATGATTACTTTTATTTGCACTCATACAGTACGTTTTTGATACCTTATACAAGCTTGTGTGAGTGGATAAGATAAAAAAAGAAAGAAAACATTCATGTATTTTTGGCATTTTATCAAAGTAAAGATCACAACTGTAAGCATGTAGTGTTTGTAAATAATAAATCACAACAGTTAAAGCAGCAAACAGCACTGGACAGAGTTTTACTTACAGCCCTATGGACATGTCTTATCTCCCAAGCTGTAAGTATGAAGTTGAACTTCAGACACTGGCTTTTCCTAGACTACTTTATTCCTAAAAAGTGGGCTAAGCTGTTTGTGTCCATAATTGTGCGTGTTCTTCTTCATCCAAAGGTAGAGGCTTCTAGGAATGGGACAGCAAGGAGGGCAAAGTAAACGACCCTCATGAATCAAAACACAGATAATAGGCTTCAAAATCTTGTTTGTTAATGACAAAGGCTCGGATATGTGCCAACTGTCTGGCATAAGAGTCAGACTGATCCAAGGACAGCAACAAACCAACAGTGCACAGATACAATAGGTAACATAACTTACATTTGAAGATGCCTTATACAAATTGAAAATTGAATATTTTAGGTTTTGCTTTCTTTGGAGGATTTCTTGAGGGATAATGACCCTCTGCAGCCTTCTACATTACAATCAGAAATCCACTTGTCATGTTAATGCATTATAATCATGCATTGTGGGCTTAACAGAACATTATAATGCTTACAGTGAAAGAAACTAGACTAGTAACCAGTTAGGTTGCAATTAGATATTATAAATCAACATTAAAAATCAAACATGCACCTCAAAAACTCATATGAGATGAGTTTGCACAAAAAGAATGTAAGCGCCAGAGTTCTGCAATTAATAATAAAGATATGTATATGTTTTTCTATGGGTCGCCAAGACATAAAGAAATGAGTGGTAGACAGTGTTGCTGGGTAAAGACTCAAACGCCCTTCGAAAAAATCCTTCCTGAATGACTTTACAGGGTTGTGTACTGTCTCCACTACACACCAAATCCAGTATTTTTCCATCAAGTAGCGCGCTGGAACACGTGACCACAAAGGAGAAAAAAACGCTGTCATGTTTGCATCCTCAACTGACAGCGGTGCATGGTGTATACGGCTCTTAATTTGCCAAATATAGCCAATGCTATTACAGTTCTGGTCTTTACTGCTACTGACACTTCATATTTATGTATTACACCGTTCACTTTGGTACTGTTGTCATTTCGTGGAACAAATTCTCCTCCAGGTCGTTTTTCTAACCCCGTGCGTTCATGATCGTGTAACCACTCCCACTCGTGGCTGGTGGAAAATTACCAGCTTACAAGCAACAGGCAACTGAATGGTACTTGCGGTTTATCACATTTAACACTGCTCCTGCATAAGATAGCCACTTTCGTTTCAGGATATATAGCATTTAAAAGAAATACAACCACTACAAGAGGATAACATGATAACATGACACTCGTTTTATGCCTCGTATTAAATACAAGTGCACCAATCCGGTGTAGCGTTTACATGAATGAAGGTAATACAACTTGACCCTCAGGAGAAGCAATAAACAGTGGTCGCTTACTTATTCGCTATTCCGATAAGCGGAGACATGTACAAGTCCATTCTGCATGGGAGTCTGCCCTCTTTTTCTCTACGGGCGGAGTAGTCGCGTGGGCGCTTGAGCGAATTGAAATAAACTGACAGCTAAACCATCCAATAGGGCAACAATAAGGAAGTCTCCACCAAAGCTGCAGCCAATCACCACATGATGTGGGCGTAACCCCAGTCCAAACTTTACGCGGCGCCATCGGCTGAAAACTAAACCGAGATGGAATCTCCCAGTCTGAACCGGTTTCAACCGGTTGAGAGTTAGTTGCTTGAGAGAGGATAGGAGGCGCAGGCACACAACCTCTACACCGCCCCGCTGGAAAATTATAAGAGTAACGAATTAACTAGTGAATCAAGGTTTACTTTGTTTCGTAAAATGTATCGGAGGAACATATTGCTGAGTTCGCCGTAATAGTAGTTTTAAAATCCACATCAGTGGTCCTTACCAGCCAGATATCACTCACTGCTGGAGCTGGAGATAGTCAACGCTGCAGAAATAGGAAATATTTTCTAATCAACAGTGATACTGAAGTACTCACTATATCTTGTAGCTTCTTTGGCAAACGCCACTCTTTTCAGTCAGAGCCTTGGACTTTAGGTAGGTAACTGGGATGAAGTGCAAACCTGCCATGCCGTGATTAACGTTTTTGGCTTTACCTTTATAAGTAATAAAATGCATTGTGGTGTTGGTATAAAGTTGTGTTATCTTATGGTTTAAGTAGCCTGTCACAATGCTGCTGAAAATACACGCTAATTCGTAATGCAATAGCATCAATGGGATAAGCAAATAGCCATCGACTGCCTGCTAGCTAGCATTTACCACTTTATAAGGATTAGCTAACGTTGCCTGTCAGAGAAAGTACTGCAACTTAACCTTACTAAATGCATTACTAACCGATGCTGCATCTTGCAAGGATTCATGCGACAATGCAGATGAATACAACGCTGTAACATTAAATCTGTGCCTCTCCCACCACAGCAGCATCACTCGTGTATCAGTGATGTGAGCGGATGTCAAGTTGATGTCGCTAGGTACTTAGCTTCAGCCAATGTTAACTCAGTACAGTGTAAAGTGTGGGATAATGTAACTATTGGGACAAACCGTTGGTGGTCTTCCTGTAGTGCAGCCGCGAAACAAAGCCTCAACTTCCCCAAACAGTGTTGTTGAATGATAGAATGATGTATGGGCGCCCTCCGTCCCTGGTATCCTAAGTGGGAGTGGCTGTAGTCAGCAGTGAAGTACCACATGTGAACTGTGTGTGCGACACTCAGTTTACAGCTAGAATTAAAGCGTAAAGGCTAGTATTGTTAGAATTTCCTTTGTTTGCCGCCTGCACGCTGTTTACGTTGGTCGCGTTATATGTAACGTTGGTAACTGTCAATATAGTTGTAAGTTGCATCCATTATTCATTTTGAACCTAGACTGCCTGCCTCTTGTGTTGCGGTTGGTGTTTGGAGGAGTGAACTCCGTCACTTACAGATGTAAACAACGTGACGTCGCCAAGTATATCCGGCACGTGGCTCGGTTAACCTTCTTAATACTGTCCTGGAAAACAGTTCCTGATTAGTGAAGCACAGTAGGAGCACTATACAGCCACTGTCGCTTATTTACTAAGTTTAGATATATTGTTTAGTTGTTTAAATATACCATCAAAGGACTGCAATTTACTTTTGATTTTGAGAATGGTGTACTGAAACATTTACAACTTAATATTAACCTGTTTTTGGCAAGATAGTGTTTTGCCAGTCTGGTAAAAGCTTTTTTATCACTAATAAAATGACTTGAAGTTTTCATTCTTACAGTAACAGACTAGTATTACCACCCACTGGCTGGATTAATTAAGTTAATTTGTGTTTGTAGCTTGAGTCCCTACTTAGATCCTAAGTCCATACTCCTGGGGTAGACCAGAGTCCAACAAGTGTCCAAAAAGTTTTGTTGTCAAATTGCAGTTTTTTTCCTCTTAACTCAGTTCAACAGAAAAACAAAACATTTATTTGCTGATCATACTTTTTTATAAGCGACAGACTTGTGACACCATGTGCTAAACTTCTTAATGCGACAGCTCACTGTTGGGTCTATCGAGATATATGTTTGTTAGTCAGCTGTTTGGAATTGTTTCTAAACACACAGTTCACATGACTTTGCCTGTTGAATTTGTTCTGTGCACTCATGACCCCTCCCTCTGCTGTCCCTGTTGCAGAGCTCTATGCCAGCAATTATGACAATGTTAGCAGACCATGCAGCACAGCAGCTGCTGGACTTCAACCAGAAATTGGATATCAACCTGCTGGATAACGTGGTGAACTGTATACATCATGGGGTGGGACCACAGGTATGTTTTTAAACATATACATTTGCCTTATAAACCATCTGACACAAATAATGTTGGTGTGTACTTTTCAAATGTATAATAATGTTTTAAATGAAAGCACAAGTGGTTGATTTTGACAGGCATTGTTCTCCTCTGTTGCAAGTTGGCTCTTAACCCACACCTGACTTAAAACACAACCCATGTTAATTCTCCCTTTTTGGTTCTGTTCACATGATGGTTGCAGCACAGACAAGTCTAGAAACGTCTGTTCTGTTTTCTAGGGGCGCTTGCACAAGCATAGTCAGCTTTGCTAATTTGAATCAGAATGAAATCTATGCTTTTGGTTAGTATTCCATTTAGTCTGGGTGTTTAATAATGTAGAAATAAAAGCAGACCAAAGAAAATAAATGAATTCTGAGTGCACCGTTCAAAGGAGCATATGTATTAATAATCACAGAAGTTTTTATTATTGGTCAACAGTTTGGCTGTGTAAACAAGCAAATCAACAAGCGTTGCAAAAGCACTAAGCAAGCAACATGGAGAAGGACGCGCCACAGATACGTTTGGTGATACTGGCAGTGATCCTGTTTGGTGTTCCTACCAAACCATGTCCTATTTGGTCCAGATATCGAGCAAACATTGAACCTGTGCAGTAGTCTAAGTCAGTCCTCGCCCAATTTTTTCTATCCTGCCATTCACCTGTCTCCATCTCAACAAATGCATGCACAGGCAGTCCATAATACCTTGCAGTTTGGTTCGTTTTCTGCAATAGGCTTGGATTATGTTCTCACTGCAATCAAATTGCACTAGGGTTTTCTTGCAAGCGGTTTGAGAACACCTTTGGCAAGCAATGACGATGATTAATGCGTTAAAATCTGTTTTATTTTAACCGCACCAGGACCTAAGTTCGAATAAAATGTATTATATATCGGCTTTTGATAGCGCCCTCAAAAACATTGAAAGGTTTCTTCATGGAACCTTGATGATGCATCTAAATTGTCATTCATATTTGTATTACAGCAAAGAATGGCACAAGAAGTGTTGACACACCTAAAAGAGCATCCGGATGCCTGGACCAGAGTGGACACCATCCTCGAGTTCTCCCAGAACATGAACACCAAAGTAAGCTCCATTCCTAAAAAGAACCTTGGTGAAAAGACACTAACCTGTGCTTTAAGGAAGTGTATAGTATTACAAATACCTCCTGTAAAATGAAAACAAAACACAACACTAGGCCACAGTGTTCTTTTCAAACCATATTCTTTTAAATTACGTAGAATAAGCTTTTTGTGGATCTTTGTAATGAAAGCAGCCCAATGCACTGTGTGAGTGCATTTTGTGGGTGCACATGGCCCCCAGCAGAAGTGGAATACTATTGGCACCATACCCTAGCTCTTGAGCTATGCAGGACCTCTGTCCTTCTCATAAAAGGAATTCTGTTGGATCGGAACCTACCAGAGGAACAATTGACTCTCCTTTTGAACTGACCCTGTTGTAATGCAATACACTACAACATGAAATAAACCTTTTACAACTGTGCCCTGTTGGGTCTGAACGGGAATGAGCCCACTGTTATTTTACCAATTTCTCTTAACCATTCGATTATATCAGCTATATCTATTTTGGTACCAGTATCCTTTATGGACACTGGTCTATATTTCACTGCAAACTCAAGTAGGGGTGTAAATTGAAGCAATTTGTTGGATATTCATTAGAAAGACATTACACAATAAACATGCTTACTATATCATTTGCATGCCTTATTGCACATACATTCGAGACTTAAAATGCAAGACAATTCAAATCCCCGTTTTATAGAAGTGAAAAAGGCTTTTAATGTTGCCCTATACTCTTGCTAGGTACTGTAGACATATGAGTTTATCTGCATGGCCAGGGATCAGATGATGTGCAGGCTGATACTGTAACGCCCTCGTGTTTACAATCTGATTCATTAG
The DNA here is from genome assembly GCF_949606895.1 of Notothenia rossii. Classification (NCBI taxonomy): domain Eukaryota; kingdom Metazoa; phylum Chordata; class Actinopteri; order Perciformes; family Nototheniidae; genus Notothenia; species Notothenia rossii. Next base: position 64,966,857 of record NC_136909.1, on the reverse strand, counting down.
GTAAGTGGGGAAAAACAAAAGTAACAGATCTGAGAAGATAGAGCTGCAGGCCATAACGTTTAGTTTGAGTGAACAGCACATCGTCAAGAACTTGAGATAAAAAAATATCTACACAGATTTAAAATCTATATATTATTTTCAGTTAAAAATATATTTGATTTTCCAAATGAATAGGCCCAATTAAGCTATTGTCATTAAGATCCCTTTCATCTGTCTTTTGACGTTCTCAGGTTTGTGTTGCACTGACACAGCACATGAAGCAAACTGCCTACACGGAGGACCCAGTGATTTGTTATTCAGACACATTCAGGGATTCACAATAGCATTTACAAAACAAAATGGACTGATATTTAAAGAAAATCAAGCCTATTCCTTAAATCTAATGATAATAAAGGAAATGGTAATGTAGTGTTAAGGGAATTTAGGTTCTGAGTGTGAAATAAAGTGCAATGCATTCAAGACTTCCTCAAAGTACATGCGTGAAATTTGCCTTTTTTCATTTTTGCTTGCCTGTAATTGTGCATTTAACACTGACATCCATTACTAATGTCTAAGTTGATTTATCAACAGTACTGTTTCTAGTTCTACATTTGTAATTTGCCAAGAAATAAGGGCATTAGATAATAAGAGGAAACAAACGGTAACCACCTCTTGAATTCTGCATTTATCTTGTTTCGTTCATTTTAAAAGTGCGTAATTCCAATTTTTTTTTTGTAACTACAATAGTTATGATTTATTTTTAACAAAAACAATGTAATGAATTCAAGCTGTGACTATTTGATATTAATCACAATGTTCCATTATGTTTATGGCTTGTAATAGGAAGAAAAGGGGTGTGTCATCCTGTGCATCATGACACAGCTAGGCTTTGACGGCAGGCCTCCACAAGGTCTACCCTTTTTTAAATTCCCTTTGACTGAATTCTGTTCATCCGTTTCTATTGCATCTGTTTCATTGGACAGAGGGAGGGTGCAGGCTGCAGTCAGTAGGCTCCATAGATAGACAATGTGTTGATGGCTACCTTTCACCTGTAGGGATCATGGCTCTGTTCCCTCCCCCCCTTCTCTCCTTCTACAGCACATCCTCTTCCTCTTCTCCCCACAGTTCTTCAGCCAAGACCCTTTTGTAATGTGCTTTGCCCGCTAAAAAGTCGCAAAGTATTTGACAGTTCCCTGCTGATGTCTCTTCTCTTACCTCTTGTGGTGGTTTGTGCAAAGCGTGGCAGTTAAAGGTGGAACCAAATGTATGCAGCACTTTCGAGTGACACCGGTCAATGGTGTACAGTCAGTGTGCCTGAAAATGAGATTTCACCTTTAATCTTCCAGCACCCATTGTCTGTAAAAAAGCTCTGTAATCCCTCTCTAATAACATCCTATACTACATGTCATTTTATTTTTTTGAATCATTGTACTCCTCAAACGATGATCCCTACAGTTGAAACAGTCAGTTGAAGTACCGCTAGACCAGAAACTAACTATAAATAAAAATGTTTCCTTTTTTAATTCTTCATACTTCTCTGTAAAGCAAAAATGAATCCGGGGCATAACCTTTGGTTGGTCTTGCTGTTCCTTATGACACACCAGTTAAAGGGATCTAATTTAGGCTTGCCTCAGACTTGAATCATAATCTATATTTTAGCATTGGGGAAATTAAATCACACATTTTAGGGTTGGGTATCGCTGAGATCATTTTTCGGTTTGGATTCTGGTCATCGATTGTTGCTCTTAAAGGTGGGGTAGGTAATTCACTTCAGAAACACTTTTTGTTATATTCCATGGAATGCTCTTAACGTCCCGATAGCAATGAATATCTTAAGTGCTTTGACAATAAATACATTAAAGAAATTCATCTGTGGAAGCCATAGTACTGTAAAAAGCACGACCAATCATTTTAGCCGGCCCGGCTAAAATAACTGGATGGCCTACCTGCCTATCAGCCTTCCATCTGTGCACAAACTTATCTAGTGCCCTCATTGGTCATGTGCGCGTTCGTGTGTGTTGGAGGAGGGGCTCTGTAAGGGAGTCTGAAGGAAGGGGCAGATTTTTTTTTTTCAAATTCTAGCGCACTCGAGCTGGTTCCTCCATTCTTACCTACCCTACCTTTAAGAGCTTGTTCAGATCCTTGGCATGCTATAGGAGTAATAAAATATAATAAAATGTGATGGAGAAACACCCTTTTATATTTTTTGAAGATTTAAGTTGCAACAAAAAGTCATTATTATTTATTTTGATATTTAAAATTATTTGTATTATTATAGTTATTATTATTATTATTATTATTATTATTATTATTACTACAATAGTTTTTGTTTGTTTTAGTAACAAACATGAGGTAGATTAATTTGAATAATATCATAATCCCTGTTTTACAGTAGTTTTTGGGCATTATGACTACAATGAATATTGAATAGTAACACTGCATGATGTTTTTGGGCAGTATGACTACAAATAAAGCAATCTGTTCAAATCCTATGTTCGTCAACGGTGCTCACGCAACAAAAGAAACCCTGTGTTGTTGTTGTTTTTTAAAACACTGCATGATGTTTTTGTGAACACATGTTATTTCAGGCACCTGAAAGATAATAAAATACAATCCAGGACGTTGAGATAAAGTATCTTTGTTTTGTGTAGTCAAACATGCATTCATTATACACTTTATTCTACAAATCATATGGTTGACCTTGACCACATTACGCCAAAAAAAACACTTGTCGATGCCCAACCCTCCATAATGTTTGTAGGCTCAGTCAAATTGAAAATAGACCTTATTATGTCTTTTACACCATTGAACTCCCCCCAGGAGCAAACAGAACCAAAGCTGCTTAATGGATTGTTGTATTTTTCTGCTGTCTTTTGCTGTCTGGTGTGATGCTGGGAGAAACAGCACGACTTCTGCAGTGTTCCAGCTTAATGCTGCTTGCAGAGATTAAAAAAGACAAAGTGAATGTTCTGCGTACTACAAAATCTGCATGATGTGTTTCAGTCCAATTTAATCTAGAATGCAAGTTATTACAGGCTGGTCCACTTCATACTGTTTTTGGTTAGTATTATAAAATGATACAGTGCTTGTTTTTGAGTGTTGATATAATCGCTTTATTCTAATGCTTCTCCCTCCTTGCATGTTACAGTACTATGCTCTTCAGATTCTGGAAACGGTTATCAAAACAAGATGGAAGATTCTTCCCAGGAATCAGTGTGAAGGTAAAAACTGCTTTTTTCCCTTCTTTCTCACAAAACGTTTTAATTCTGTCAATGCCGGTGCTTTTTTAAATGTGGTGACGTGCCGTTTCCATGTCAAGGAGAGTTCCCCCACTAAGCATGCTGGTTTGTTTTCTGCTTGACCGGATCTCACTGACCACTGCAAGCAGGGATTGATTCTGTAGCAGCTGCTTTAGAGAGGAAACCACCAAAACACCCAAACACTGATTTTGAAAGCTTTCTGAAGAGGCATCTTTAAAAGTTAAAGCTAACTGTGCTCGCTTACGTTGCTTTTAAAATGCTAAAACTTCCATGTATACAATTTCTATGCGATAGTATCTTTCAAAGGAATGGTATATGCAGTGTTGCTCCTACCATTGTCTTGGACGGAGCCCCTTGAAATTCAAGGTGTTTTAAAACAAAAACAAAATTATAATTATATACATATATATATCAGGGTGTCTGCGGGGTCTTAAAAAGTATTAAAAGTTGATAAATCAATTTAGCGAAAATTAAGGCTATTAAAAAGTATTAAAAAGTATTAAACGGCATTTTCCAAGGTATTAAGAAGTCCCACAGCAACGACAACATGAAACACCCTTTAATTTACTGAAACGACATGTCGGGAAACCCCCTCAAGGCGGCCCCATGCATAGCGCGCAGTAAAATGCTGCTTCTTATTTTAAGTTTCGTTGCCTTGCTCCGCTCTGTGGGGGAGGGTGGGGGGGGGGGCACTAAACGACTACGGTAAAGATAACGGGTCCCAGGTCCCAAGGTGGGTAGACTAGCATACGCAACGCTCTGGGGGGTCCAAAGGCTCCGTGTGTAAGCCCAATATGATCATTTTCTTATAACGATGAAATAGCCCCGCCTCCCTCTCCCCACGTCTCCTGCTGCTGCTGGGCTGTCAGAAGAGGGGGAGGAAAAGAGAGGCAGGCACTGTTTATTAAATATTATTATGCAGAGAACAGAGTCGTTATCAATTTGTTTAAAAGCTCAATAAATAAGAAAGAAGACCTCTGACCGGCACTTTTCAAATTTTGTACGGAAGATTTAAACTTTAACGGACATGTTGACCGGCGGACATTTTTTTTAACGGAAACTCTGCCGCACGGTCCCCTCATTCCTTGGAAGAGGTGGAGAGGTGGGTGTTTTTCATCTGCTGTGGACTACAAGGCCGGATTAGTACCTCCAGGGGCCCCTGGGCACTGAGCGCTCATGGCCCCCCCCCCCCCCCAACCAGTGGCGGACTGGGGTGAAAAAGATGCCCAGGGTTTAATTGACAGACAGGCCCACTTAATGCGCGGCATATTGTATTTTTTTTCAATTCCGAGCGGCCCTCCGGCCCACGAACAGCACCGGTCCACCGGGAAAACTCCCGGTATTCCCGATGGCCAGTCCACAAAATGTGACATGAGTGAGGGTGGGGATGTGATTCGGCTATACACCGCCACCGCGTAGTAATAAAGTTGAGCGCATACATAGTGAGACGGTTTAGAAAATATATTAATTTGACCCTATAGAAAAGCTGTGTTATTTATGGTGAGTGTCATTTAAAACAATGTATGATGAGTGAGGTTGTGCCCGAAAAAAATCGGGCACAACCTCTTGTAATCTTGTCACTGAGGGCCCTCTTTGCTCAAGGGCCCCTGGGCACTTGTCCAGGTTGCCCATATGGTTAATCCGGCCTTGGTGGACTACCTGAGAGAACACGCCGTCCACCGCGGAGAATAAACAGAAGGGCAACCATGCTCCGGGATCTTCTTCGCTGCTTTTGGTGTATTTTGTGGCGGGAGCAGCGCCACTTACAGGCCTGGCATATGTACTACAGCGTTTCCAGCATTTCCAGCGGTTTAGTGTGAACGGACACGTTAATGAATCGAATGCGTGTGAACGGAAGACTTTTTTGCGCTTGCGTATGCGTTTTATCGTATGCGTCCTCGTGGGGTCGGGGTCCAAGCCAAACTATATCCGGTCACAGAGATCTGCTATTTTAAAGTAAAGTCAACACATATCGACCCTAATATAGTCTATATTAAGAACGAGAAAAGTCTTAACATATATATCCTTTTTTGTAAACATACGACAAATGTGTGAGGGTGATGACGTCAGAGCATCGTCCTATGTGCCAGGGCTTAGCCCCGGACAGCCCCAGCCCAATTTAACCCCTGGATATTTGTGAGGGAGCTCCTATATGGCATTACCCCGCTGAAGCTCACCAAAGTTTAATATATTTCATAGTTCAAAGTTTTGTCAATTGTTTTGTTTATTGGTCAAATACTCGTTTCTAATGGTTTCTGAGGAGTTTTACTGGAATGAAAGAGCACAGAGTACAGAAGCAACAAAGCAGCATACTGCATTAAACCTGACCTTCACAGAGAGGTTGAAGTTCATGTGGAGAGGAGGCTTCAGTAGTCTGTCTGCACTCTGTTTAGTTTTGCTATCTTACAATCAATATAGTAAATGTGAGGTAAAGTGTGTCGCCAATGTAACCGGTTAGAACTCAAAGTTGCGATGAGGTCTTAAAATGTATGGAAAGGGTCTTAAAAAAGGTCTTAAAAGGTATTACATTTGACCTCAGGATTCCTGCATATACCCTGTATATATATATATAGCACCAAATTGCAACTAATCTATATCTACTGTCACTTTTCACATTGAACATGTGCTCTTTCATTAAATAAACTGAACGCTTTCATTTTAAGTTGTGAGTTCAGTGTTTTTGACCCTAAGAAACACTGATGCATTAATCAATAACAATAATCCAGAGCTCCTCTCTCTGCTCCAGAGGATTAAAAAAAAAAAAATCCCAATACCCCCCCCCCCCCCCCCCCCGACCTCCCCCCCGCTCAGGCAGCACCCCCCCAAAGCAGTAAGCCTTGGGGAAACACTGATATGTTTTTGCTGTTGTCTTAATGCACCTGTAGGAGTAAGAGAGGCAGATTAAAAGCAATGTCTTTTTTCAAACTACCTCTAGCAGATGCTTATTTTATACCTTAGTTGGATGGGGATGTTTCATTAATAAAGATCACATATGGGAAATTGTTTACCAGAACATTTCTACTTTTAAAAATGTTTACACTTTAATTGTTGTCTAATTGCAAATGTCACGTATCTAAACATCTTTAAAACAAAATGTACTGTCCCTTGTCACACCTGCTGCTTGTACAATAATAATCTAAACACAGAATGGGATGACACAAAATTGTCTTAAAATAGTTTACAAAACAAACAATACCATTTTTAATTTGATAATCATGTGCAAATCATTTGATTCTGCCTTTTGCTCAAAATTCGTTTTTTCCCATTGACCGAAGACTTCCCTACTTCTGACCGTAGATGCCTGAATTTTGTGGCAAACCCAGTGCAGGGCGTCCGGCAAGTATGTCTTTTCCCCCTTGTGTCAGAGTATTGCTTTGTTTTCGGCTCCGCTCACTACACCCCAGCACATCACTTTCAGAACACAGATACCAGTAACAAATGCGAGGGAGCTGAAAACACATGTTTTGAAGATGCTCTGCTCACATTGACAATCTTTAATGTCTATAGAAATCTCTGGGGAAAGCATTTGCCCTATAGAAGTTCAGTGGCAGTCGCAGCCCACATCTACCATATGTTTACCACTTTGTAAATGAAGGACAACAATGCAAATGTACTGGAACAAGATTGGCCAGATTCCATAGTTATGAACTGCAGACTGTGTTCAGTTACATGCTGCAGGCTCATTGTCATGTCAGGATGTGTTTGGATTTACACATTTCATTGGTGCCTACTCACAGTGTTCTTCTGGTATCTTTGTGTGTTTGCCAGGTATAAAAAAGTATGTTGTTGGTCTCATTATCAAGACTTCATCAGATGCATCAAATGTGGAGGTGAGTACCTTTTTAGAATTCAAATTAAACGTTTTTTTGGGGTAAAATGGGTTCTAAATTAGTATAGAACTTAATTACAACTTTGAAATGAAAATGTCTCTAGGGTAGGCCAAAACAAACAGAAAAGTATTGGTGAATTAAAATAAAAGGTTTAACAAAAAATCTAAAAGTTGTTGACCAATCACAACAGAGCTGGCCAGCTAACCAATCAGAGCAGACTGGGCTCTGGTTTCAGACAGAGGGTGAAAAGAAAATAAAGTGCTTTTTGAACATTATAGCCTGGAGACATGCCACAGTAGAGACACAACATACATATGAACTTGCAAATAAGCAAAATATGGTACCTTTTTAAATAGTAAAGTTGTGGTGAAATACATTTCTTTGAGATGTAGTGAGCAAACAACTAAATACATTTTTGTCAAGTATTCCTTTAGGAAGTGTTTAACCTACACTGACACTAACCTCACAGCATGTGGCTCTCTGCTGTTCTAAACATAAATGCTCTGCAGCTGTGTGAATCAACTCAAGTGAAAAGCACTGATTAGGTTTAAAAAGTGTATCCCTTCTTCTGGATTACGGTCACTCATTAATGAGCGGCACACCTGAAAGCATGCATCTCTCACATGAGAGCTTTCTGAGCAAACTGTATGATCATCACATGGGAAGCAGGAAGCATGTTGGGTAATGTGTGTAGGGAGTTTCAAAACCTTACCTAACCTAAGTTGTGTTGTAATAAATCAATATGTTTCCCTTAAGTGCCTTAGATTAAAGACAAATAAATAGCTATTCAAAATTGTTGTCAAACTACTCAGGATTATAAAAAACAGAAGAAACCGAAACTAAGCTGGAATTTAAAAAGGATATAGTGGATGAATACACATTTGCTTTTAACTACAGCTTAGTTTAGTGAATAAGGGTCAGGTTTGATGATGGCAAGGTTTGAAAAAAGCCTCATTCTGATACACCAACACCTGGCTTTGATTTTGTATTACTAACTTCATTCTGAGAAAGCACATAAAGCCCAAGTGGTAACATGATGTATCTACTTTTGAACTTCAAAATAAAATGTTTGACTTTTAATCACGTTGTTGTCTTTTATCCCTACCACCTTTTTTAAATGTATCTCTATGGGATTCTTGACTGTATTGCATTTGAACATCTGATAAATTGTTAAATGCTGTGATGACATCATGGAGCAATTGTGATGTGAAAATGAGATCGTAGGACATTATTTAATTATCCCATGTTTATTTGTATTTTTCAGAAAGAAAAGGTGTACATTGGAAAGCTGAACATGATCCTTGTTCAGGTAAGTCTTTATTGCCAATGTCAAAGAATGTCATAATGCAAACAAAATAATCAAATCACATTGTTGTAGCACTGGATCTGTGTCAGATCAACATGCGTTCATATGCAGGCATTCTGCATTATTGGCTTACCCCCTTCACACATGAGCTGTGACATGAGGGAGAAGTGCAACGGTTTTTATTTTTGGTAAGGATAAGCCAGTTTTATCAACCTTTTTGTTACTATTATTGCAAGGACCATATTTCCAAATATTTGAGTAAAAAACGTAATGCAAAAGAATGGCAAGAAATAAACTGGGTTGTACATGTATTATGCCGTTATGAATCCAAATAAATGTGTTCAGATAAAAATGTCACTTTTTGATTTTATAAATCCTTTTTGTGTGACTAAATAATGTTAGCTTGCTAACTCACTTAACAAGCTTTTCTCTACCTGGTGGTGTGATCGTAAAACTTTATAGCTTATTGAAATTATGTATTTTCATTTTTCACTTTTATTGAAATCCTTGAGCACTCTGGCCTAGAAATAACTAGCATCGTAAATTACCCGAAATAGTTATTTAATCTCAACTATTTGGCAGTACCTCTGCGGCCCACTAGATGGTGTCTGAGGCCCACAAGTGGACCACGCCCTACTGTACCGTGCTCTGTTAAAGGTCTCATGTCATGGCCATTTCTACTGATCATAATTCCATTGTTGAGGTCTACTAAAATAAATGAATACTGTTCAATTTTCCAAACTCACATTGGTTTCTCATACAGCATCTCTGCAAAGTATGTGTATTCACTCTCTGTCCTAAACGGCTTGTTGGAGCTCGCCCCCCCCCCCCAGTGTGCTCTGATTGGTCAAGCGACGTGCAGCTGCTCGTGAGGAGCTGCTGTGAGGAGCAGACAGGGCTTCCGTGTCGGCGAAACAAATACAGCAAGAACAAGCAAAACTCATCCTGAGCACACACAAACACTCACAGCCGAAGTGAAAACAATAAGTGTGGCTTGATATTGAGTAAGAAAAAGGTTTAGAACGCTGTGAGTATGGGTCTCTGCGGAGAGCATTTCTCCGCCATCCCAACATAGTCCGAAAAACGTTTACCCATTTAAACAGTTGTGGTAGATACCTTGTTTGTTTTAAACATCATAAATACACAAACAACAAGGAATACTTACAGGTTGTGTACCCGAATCTCCCGCTGGTCCAAACAAAGTATGAACAGCATCGCTCTTCAGTGCCCTATACGCTGTGCATATCCGGCATGAATCGATGAAAGGTTTGGGAAGCTTTGTTTCGTGAAAAGCTGGCAGAGGGTGCGGCCATAGCTCTGGGCGTGGCTACTGGGTATCCCTACGTAGCGATACCCAGGAAGAAAATGAGAAATCTCCAACGAGGCGTTTTGGGGAGGTATTTTCTGTATTAGAGTTTTACTCGCTACAGGGTGTACTTTGGGGGTTTATGACTCTGCAGACAGTTTACATGCAGAAAAACCTGCATAACACACAAGGGGACGGATAATAAACGGAAAAGCAAGACATGGGACCTTTAAAACACCAAAATGTTTTCCTAACACCACAGTGTTGCAAGCAAGAAAACTAGACAAGAATATATTAACTTTGGTCCTACTGGAGAAGAAAATACATTTGTATTTAGCTAAAAACAACAAGGTAGTTGCTTGCTGCTGGAAACCCCTGAGTCAAGGAGGTCGGTTAATTCTCTTTTCACAGTGGTTACTGAATGTTCGGCAGAATGTAGACGATTACACATGTATAAATAATGAATGATAGAAAACGGCTGAAGCCTTTTGCCTTAGAATACTTAAGGCAAACTAAAAGCTCTAAATGAGTGAGTTCATGATAATGTCATTGGTGTGGATTATGGATTAATGGCTCATCTTTAGCTATAGTGAGAAATCTGATGATTATCGTGGAAAAACGTTTTGGTCTATACACCACATACACTAACCCTAATAGTTTTTTAGCAATCTGTATGTGTAACACAACACTGTACGTACGGTTCATAAAACAAAGTAATGGACGCTGACAGTCTGTTGTTTGAGCATCTTAATGCTGCCTCAATTCTCCCCTCATCTTTTGGAAGGATACTTTTAACCTCAAGATGTCACAATTAATCTGACGAACACTTTTCCAGGTCAGCTAAGCTAAAATTGCATATGAATTCTCTTTGAATGTCTCAGGCCATGCAACGGATGTTTATAAATTGTAGCTGTAGCTTCGTGATCGAAAAGAGGATCACAACGAATGGAGAATCAGCAGTGTATTATGTTTTAAATAAACATCAAATAATATCTCAAGTCATTATTGATAAAGCACTTTTTAAATCTGCTCGGAGGTTATCAGCAATAACTGATAAGTCCAGAACAACATATTATATATCAAGTCGTTTCAGGCATGATTGTACCTTTACTCCACAAACGCTGGGTCGTAGGAATGAGCGGTTCACTGCTGTGTGCCGTCGGATCAACAAATTAGTGTAGACTTCTTCTGGTCCTTGCTGTGAGTCATTAAGATGTTTATCAGAAAGTCTTGAGTCGGAAAGATTTGACCACCGGATTTATTGGAAAGAAAGATGGGTTTCTTCAACTGATACCATTCCCTGATTCTTATGGCTGTTTCCAAGAAGATCATTTCCCATTTTTGTATTTAAAACAAATATTGATATTGATTACCTGTAGTTTATGCTTGTTGTTCTGAGTGATAAAAAGGCTAAGATATAGAGAGCAAATATGGATGATTTAAAGTTTCATAGCTCTGACCTTCTTCTTCTTTCGTGTATCGTCGTCATATGTCCAGCTCAGTGTCACAAAGCCACGCTCTCGTCTCTGGTCCCACTTGGAAGAGGCCAGCCTCTGAAGGAGGTCTGTACAGAGGACAGGTGGTGATTATGTGGTCGGCAGTCTGCTCAGGCTCGCCACACTCGCATACTGCGCTGTCTGCCAGGCCCCACTCCTTCATTGATGATTTGAAACGACCAACCCTAGTACGGAGGCGGTTCAGTAGGGTCCAGTGCCGGCGTGGTAGATGTTCTCCTTCGACTCCATCTCCCGGGTCTTGGATGTGATGGTGCAGATGTGTGAGCTCAGCCGACTCCCATTCCTGCTTCCAGGAAGTTGCTAACCATGCCCTTGTAGACAGGTCCTCAGGGATGGAACCAAGCATCTCTTGTGCTCTCCTGTTGTAGGGGTGACGGGACTTGAGTCTGCTTGGGGTCGCTGCCTTAGTTGTGGTTTCATGCAGGATATGCCAGTCATGTTCTTGGGCTTTCCTTGCAAGTGCAAGGGTAGCGGCCTCTCGTCGGAGGCCGGCCGGGGCAATTCCCGCTAGGACTGGCAGGTAGGACACGGGGGTGGGCTTCAGGCAACCAGTTATGATCCGAAGGGCGTTGTTAATGACAGGATCAATCTTCTTCACATGTGGGCTTCTACACCAGACTGGGGCACAATATTCGGCAGCAGAGAACACCAGGGCTTGTGTGGATATTCGTAGCGTCCTGGCGGAGGCACCCCAGGTTGTACCAGCGAGGCGGCGGATAAGCGAGACCCTTGCTGTCACTTTGGCTCTCACTTCTTCCAGGTGTTGTTTATAGGACAATGTCCTGTCCAGCCGAACACCGAGGTACTTGGGGGCTAGTTGGTGCTCCAAACGTTTGTTGTCAATGGACACCGATAGTTCCCTTTTTGCCTCTCTGTTGCACAGGTGGTATGCGGCCGACACAGTCTTCCCAGTACTGAGCTGCAGACGCCACATGCGCATGTAGGCAGCCAAGATGCCCATGTCCTGGTTGAGACCCTGTTCCACCGCTGACCATGTTGGTTGACGCAGTATGATGGCCAGATCATCCGCGTAACCATATTTACTGGATGTTATCTCCGGGAGGTCGTGGATATAGATGTTAAACAGCAGTGGTGAGAGGACAGACGACCCCTGTGGCACCCCGTTCCTCAATCTTCTCAGTCTGCTTCGCTGGCCATCGCTGGTCCGAAGGATGAAGCTGCGGTTGGACAGCATCTCCATTAGGAACTTCACCATATGCCGGTCTGGGATTGTCCTCAGCAGCTTCAGGTGAAGTCCACGGTGCCAGACGGTGTCATATGCGGCCGTTAGGTCGAGCAACACTACCCCAGCTTTGTCTTTGGCCTGAAAGCTGTCCTCGATGTCCTGGGTGAGCAGGGTTACTTGATCTACTGTTGATCTGCCCCGCCGGAAACCAGCCTGTTCCCTTGGAAGCTGTGGGTCTACTACTGGCTCTATGCGGCTGAGGATCATCCTCTCCAGAATCTTTAAAGGGACGCAGAGCAGCGAGATGGGTCTGTAGGCCTTGGGGTCTTCCGCAGTTTTGCCTGGTTTCAGCAGAGCGATAACAGCAGCACGGCGCCAGGTCTTCGGCAGTTTGGACCTCTGGAAGCAGGATGTAAAAAAGGAGCAAAGCCAGGCAGATGTTGTCTCACTCTGGTGGGTCATGAACTCCGGATGGATATTATCATGCCCCGGGGACTTGCCTTGCCTAAGGTTGCTAATGGCCGCCCTAAGTTCAGCTGTTGTAAATTCCCCGGAGATGTCAGCATCGACACTGGGTGCCCTAGAGATGGAAGATACCTCGCGCAGCGTAAAGCGGGCGAAGTTCTTGTCTGCACCTTGGAATTGGCTGTTCTTCAGGAGCTGGGCTGCAATGGCATCTGCTGTCACAGGGCTCTGACCTAACCAAATATAACTGTCAATTGCTTACCTGGCAAAATGAGAAGGTGCATTTAATTATCGGAATAATATAATAGTATACATTTCAGTGCATTCTACTCATCTGTGTCCACACTGGATTCTACTTCTGAATGTAAAACATTTTGACACTACCGGCTCGTGTGTGTGTGTGTGTGTGTGATGTACATTCCCATGAGGGAGACAGCCATTGGCTCACTGGCTACATGAGTGACTTTGCATTAATGTCAGTGAGACTGAGTCACTGCTTGCGTCAGCTGAGCTCATGTTTTGGCCCTCGGGGACTGTAGAGCTCCAGATTCCACACTCGTCCCCAGGAGACTGTGATTCAGATGTTTGTGCACGGGGTGTTTGTAGTAGTTAGGGGATTGCTTATAAATATGTGATTTCGTTAACACTCTAACATTCTGACTGTTTACTCATGAATGATCAAAGTGTAAATCAGAAACTGGGGCACATGCCTGACTTGGGACTGAAAGGGTTGTTATTTTTAGTAGAGTCACAGTAGCAAATGTCACAGTTACACCAACATACTGCATGTGTATGCCCCGTGTACATATAGATCCTGAAGCAGGAGTGGCCCAAGCACTGGCCCACCTTCATCAGCGACATTGTCGGGGCGAGTCGCACGAGCGAGAGCCTCTGTCAGAACAACATGGTCATCCTCAAGCTGCTCAGCGAGGAGGTCTTTGATTTCTCCAGCGGCCAGATGACCCAGGTCAAGGCAAAGCATCTAAAAGACAGGTCAGCATGATGATCATCACACACCTCCGGAAGCATAATCATCTTATCTGTTTTGATGTCAAAAACCTACAGTAGGGTCTATGTATTAGACCAAACCACCATAATATCATAATAACCTTCAAGAATACAGAGTGAGTGTTTCCAAGATTTTTTTTTGTAATGGAATATCACTATACATAACTTTATACATTCAACATTTATAGCTTTTTTTGCAAAATGTAAGACTAGATTCTATTCCAGCACTTGCAGAACATCGTAAACTAGAAAGGCAGATGTCCGTTGTGTTTTATTGCATTCACCTTGACTGAACATCAGAATACATTCATACATTTAATGGAGAACAGAAGACCTTCAGGTGAAATAAGATCCGCCCTATTTTACCAAGAAAATGTCACTTTTAACGACAGTGACCACAAGAACTGTGTCAGGATATGTAAGATTTAGCCCCGCAAATGATAAAATGTCCTGTGCACTCGTTTTACAAGAAATGAAGGGGAGTTCATTTGAGAGAGAGATTCTGCCGAAGTGCAGGCAGATCTGTAAAATGTCAAAATGTGCTAAATGCAGACAGTATTTTTTACTAATTTCTGTCTTTCAGCATGTGCAACGAGTTCTCCCAGATATTCCAGCTGTGCCAGTTTGTTATGGTATGCAGATCTTCATATCCTAAAAATGTTTTGCATCGCTGTACAATAATTTAACATTGCTTACCGAGTAGTGTTTGTCCTTCACCTGTTTATCGTCTTATTGGTTTGCACCTTAGGAAAATTCCCAGAATGCCCCTCTGGTCCACGCCACTCTGGAGACCCTCCTACGTTTTCTCAACTGGATTCCTCTTGGGTACATCTTTGAAACCAAACTGATCAGCACATTGGTGTATAAGGTATGTTCACAGATGCACACAACTCATTCAAGGACTTTAGACTGATCCAAAATGAATTGTTTGGAAAACAATATTACTGACCTCTTAACAGTTTTATAGCAAGCAAGCTTAAAAATACTTCCAAATCAAGTTATATACACACACTAATAATCAATACATCCTTTACTAACCTTCTGTTTCTTATGATTTTACAGTTCTTGAACGTGCCCATGTTTCGCAACGTGACTCTGAAGTGCCTCACAGAGATTGCCGGTGTGAGCGTGAGTCAGTACGAGGAGCAGTTTGTCACACTCTTCACCCTGACCATGTGTCAACTCAAACAGGTGCGTAAGGCTCAGATAGGGCAATGGTCACATTCTCATTTCTTGTTGTAAACATACTAAAGAAACTATTTTGATCTAGATGCTGCCTCTGAACACTAACATTCGTCTGGCCTACGCCAACGGGAAAGACGACGAGCAGAACTTCATCCAGAACCTCAGTCTGTTCCTCTGTACGTTCCTGAAGGAGCACGGGCAGCTCATCGAGAAGCGGCTCAACCTCCGAGAAACATTAATGGAGGTAAGAGAGAATACTGTCGGACACAAGGACACTGTTCAACAGATGTACAGGAAGAATAAGAGAAGAACATTGTCTATATAAAGAATGAACAAATACGTTTCATGTAGACTAGAGTGTTGGAAGAAGCTCTGAGATATTGTACTTAAGTACATGTATCAACGCTAGAGTGACATTACCCCATTTGGGAATCATATTAAAAATGTTTGGATTATAATACTGATATATTAATGTGTTCATCACTTTAATTTTGCACCTGCTAATGGTGGAATTTATTTAAATTATTTTATATAAAGCTGGGTAGCCTTACGTCTAATAATATATAATAATGTATTATTTTATTAATTTCTTGTGTTAATCTGAGTCTGCAAGGCAGCTAGTTATTTAAACTATGAAATACACATAGTGTAAAAGGACTCAATAGTACAAAAGTAGCATATAATAAAAATCAAATGTCAAAACGTCATGTGTATTTAACTACAGAACATAAATGTATGAAGTAAATGTACTATATCTATCGAACTATCTGTCTATCCATACCACTGTATAGAGCACAGCCTCCATTTTCTAATTGTCCCCCCCCCCTCTCCCAGGCCCTCCACTACATGCTGCTGGTGTCGGAGGTGGAGGAGACTGAGATCTTTAAAATTTGTCTCGAGTATTGGAACCACTTGGCTGCTGAGCTGTACAGAGAGAGTCCCTTCTCCACGTCCACGTCCCCCCTGCTCTCCGGCAACCAGCACTTTGACGTGCCCCCTCGCAGACAGCTCTACCTGCCTGTACTCTCCAAGGTACCACACACAGACAATTACACTCTGTTTTAATCCTTGATGTAATAATTAATGCATTGTTAGGATGTCAAATACTTTAGAGTGTGCACTGTTGAATTTATGAAAGCAATGCATCTTTAAAGAAATAATGATTTTCTGACACGTTAGAGGTTGTGCAGCAGTGAATTGTTTCGAGGTGCAGAAATGTTTTAGTAGAGTCTCAGCTCGCAGTCATACCAAGAATCAGTTGGCACTGGTTAAGCAACAGGTGGCTGCCAAACTGCTGCCAAAAGACTTTCTAGTCACAACGTTGCTCAACTTGTTTTCCCTTTGGTTTCAATATTTTACCTTACAACACATAGTGTATGGTGTGTGTGTATAAAAAGGGACACACATATCATGGTTTGAATATTAAAGGATCATATACAATGACATGTGTGCGTATGTGTGAGCGCAGTGGCTCTGTTCCTCCATGTGTGTACGTGCTGACAGATGTTATTTCTTGTGACAGGTGCGTCTGCTTATGGTAAGTCGGATGGCCAAGCCGGAGGAGGTGTTGGTGGTGGAGAACGACCAGGGAGAGGTGGTCAGAGAGTTCATGAAGGACACCGACTCCATCAACCTCTACAAGAACATGAGGGAAACTCTGGGTATGCACTGTTTACATTAATGTGGTTCCTGTATGGCTTTTCATTCAAATCCATTCTAGTACATTTAGCATTGATTGTGCAAAAAAGGATTCCTTGTCGTTTTTATTATTTAATGCTTTGATATTGTTAGCACTGCAAGCTGGCAGTCATACAATAAAATGTTGTGCTTCCTTAAGATAACATGTGGAATTGTCACTTACATTAACTGTCACTGACACTGAACCCCAAATTGCTCCTGAAGGCACCACAAGTCTATTTAAATGATATTAGGTTAGATGATGAGCAGTTTGGCACTTTGTTTGCCAGCCCTGTGTGTTAATGATTAAAATTAGCATGTGAAGTAGATGTGCTAAGGCGTCAAAGACACAAGGCGCTATTTGAAAGTACATTCACAACATTTTTTTTTAAGAAGAAGAAGAAGAAGAAGAAAAATACATATTTTGGCAATGTCAATGCAAGGCAATGGATGATGTGAGAACATATTTATAGTATCTGTATACCATGCAACACAGAGACATATATTGATAAGTTTCACTCGGCATTCGACGGTTTCTGTTCAAACCTTTTTTTTCAGGTTCAAACATTGTTTTAGCTGCAGAGAGATGTGCTTGTGGCTTTAAGTTCATTCACACAGTGATAATACTAATATTTTGTCCTCTGCCATCCTGCAGTGTACCTCACTCATCTGGACTATGCAGACACAGAGCGTATCATGACAGAGAAGCTGCACAACCAGGTGAACGGCACCGAGTGGTCCTGGAAGAACCTCAACACGCTGTGCTGGGCCATCGGCTCCATCAGCGGGGCCATGCACGAGGAGGACGAGAAGAGGTTCCTGGTCACCGTCATCAAGGTACACAGAAACCTCAACCTACCACAACTTTAACAACTATAAGTGTGTTTATATTAGGGCTGGGAATTTGAAAGCAAATGTGTATTCGAATATTCGACCCCCAAAAAACGGCTAACCAATTCACCGAAATGTACATATCCTAAAAAAAAGATGAGGTTTGAGTCTGCGTGATCTGCGTGTAGGGAGGGGCAGCAGCCATATCATTAGATAGAACTAGATCTGATGGATTTGGACATAAACGCGAGTGAAGTATAACCGGACGCGAGAGAGAGAGATCAGCACCTGCAGCTCTGCCCGCTGTGAGGGACCGGTGAGCGGAGCAAAACACACCTTTAGACCTAACACATTTAGCTATGACACTGTCGTGTACATTGAATTATTCCATTTGATAATATGTAATCAACTTAAGCACCCCTCCCAAAAAACAAAAAAAAATAATTTCTCATATTCGAATACCTGAATAATTTCAAATATTCGATTAATCGTTCCCATCCCTAGTTTATATAGGTCAATATCACCAATTACACCGTCGTCCTTAGAATTTAGACAAGACAAAACTCCTTAAGGAAACCCTGTAGTTATGCAGGGGAGGGATCCCTCAACCAAGAAACAGAAAAGCTAAATATGTCTTGTGAACAGAAAAAACTATATAATAAAATGAAAACATAAACAATCACTGAGTGTGTTCAGAAAGGTTTAGGTAATAATAATGTAAATTAGTCAAAACTGACTTAAAAAATGCTCACAACTACGATTAAAATACAAAATCAACATTTAAAGCTGTTTAAAAAAAAAAAGATATATCATTGCAGTTTTTCCTTTTCTGCTCTGGTCATGTGGTCACTCTGATGTTAAAGAATTGTTCACACCATTGTGTAGAACACTGAACATTGACTGTGTCTTCGTTTCAGGATCTCCTGGGTCTTTGCGAGCAGAAGAGAGGGAAGGACAACAAGGCCATCATCGCCTCCAACATCATGTACATCGTCGGCCAGTATCCTCGCTTCCTCAGAGCACACTGGAAGTTCCTCAAAACCGTCGTCAACAAACTCTTTGAGTTCATGCATGGTGAGAGATTTGGGAAACATACATTGGTTTTAAAACGTGGTTCTATGAATACCACAGTTTTAAATTAGGTAATTTAAATGCAACATTATATCCCCCTTCATGCTCTTTCTCCTTCAGAGACCCATGACGGAGTTCAGGACATGGCCTGTGACACGTTCATTAAAATCGCCCAGAAGTGCCGGCGCCACTTTATCCAGGTGCAGGTGGGAGAGGTGATGCCCTTCATCGACGAGATCCTCAACAACATCAACACCATCATCTGCGACCTTCAGCCTCAGCAGGTCAGCATTTTTATTTCTACAGTTCTGCTCGAAATTGAGTAAGGGTTGCAGCGAGGGGATCATTAATGAGAAAAGAACCCAGACAGATGAGCAGAGATTCCTGTCTTACTAATGAATGGCTAAATGCACATTATCCTGCTAAATTCTCTTAGTAAATAAACCGATTTCACTTACAATATGGAATTTCAACAACGGCAACATAACTTAAAATGTCCGCAGCACTGATCAAGCTTTTGTTCTCCAGACCTGTACCGAAAGTCAAAAAGTCTGTTCCCATGCCACGTTACCTTTTAGTGCTTACTCTCCGGTCTTTCTTCTTCTGTTCATTTCTCTGTCGTCCAGCCTTATATCTTTTATCCTCTTTCCTTTCTTTTTGGGTTGGTATTCTTTATCTTGTTAGCTTTTGCTTGTCCTTACTGAGGACAGTTCAGCGGTCAAGTGTTATTTACATAGAAACTTAAAAAAGTTTTGCATTGTATTTTCTGATAGAGTATCAGACAGGAAACAGTTTTTATCTTAGCAACAACTGACCTTACATTGACCAAACGTCTTTCTGTGGATTGATATGATGCTGTCTTAAGTTCAAAGCGTCAGCGTTAGCAACAGTCTGCTATC
This sequence comes from Notothenia rossii, assembly GCF_949606895.1. Classification (NCBI taxonomy): domain Eukaryota; kingdom Metazoa; phylum Chordata; class Actinopteri; order Perciformes; family Nototheniidae; genus Notothenia; species Notothenia rossii. Next base: position 64,947,337 of record NC_136909.1, on the reverse strand, counting down.
CCTTGTAGCAGTCTGCTATCAGTAAATAGCTGACCTCTGAATATCTCTATTGACCAATCAGAGTTGAGTATACTGTGTATAAATTCTATTATTCGTTCAATCAGGTTTTAATGTTGACAATTGTCCCTGTTTCTGTCCAGGTGCACACGTTCTACGAGGCAGTAGGTTATATGATCGGAGCCCAGACAGATCAGACAGTTCAGGAGCACCTGATAGAAAAATACATGCTGCTTCCAAACCAGGTGTGGGACAGCATCATCCAGCAGGCCACCAAGGTAAGAGACCCTCGCACTACCACATGCTGAAGTTTAACTAATGAACCAATCTATTTATCTATGATAGACAAAGAAGAAGAGTGTGTTAATCATCTCTCCTCCTCAGAACGTGGACATCCTGAAGGACCCGGAGACTGTGAAGCAGCTGGGCAGCATCCTGAAGACCAACGTGCGGGCCTGTAAGGCCGTGGGACACCCCTTCGTCATCCAGCTGGGGCGGATCTACCTAGACATGCTCAACGTCTACAAGTGCCTCAGTGAGAACATCTCTGCCGCCATTCAGACAAATGGTAAGGGAGATGTGTGTTTGGGATCATACAGCAGACTAACAACATGCCTGTGGATTCATCTCGTAGTGTTTGTTCCACAATGTTGCATGATAGCTGATAAGCCTTGCTGAAACTAACTTTTATTTTCATTACCAATTAATCTATGGATCATATTTTAAAGATATATTTTGGGCCAGAGAGACACAGTGGTGAATTTTGAACTGGCGTACAGGGCAGCAGACAGGGCAAATGTTATTATTTTTCTGTCAATCACTAATGGTTGCAGCTTTAGTGAAGGGGCCCTTTTATGCTTTTTGGGGTTTTCCCTTTCCTGTAGTGTGTTATATATCCTCAAACGCCTCCACTGGACTATGGAACAGTCGCACTTCTATTGGCTAGCGCTCAACAGCATTGTACGGGATAGGCAAAGGGCGGGACATCTCTAAGCGGTTGACCAATCACAACAGAGCTGGCCAGCTAACCAATCAGAGCAGACTGGGCTCTGGTTTCAGACAGAGGGTGAAAAGAGGTGCTGCAGCACAGGCAGTATGAGAACAATAAAAAGCTTTTTGAACATTAAAGCATGGAGACAAAAGGCACAAAATACAGATATAACATGGAAATGAGAATAAGAGGGCCCCTTTAAGGTCGCACAGCAGTTATTAAGGAATGCAGAGGCTTCATAATGTATTGCCTCATATGTATTGCCTTGCCCTTGTGGAGGACTTTTTGTTTGGGTTATAAAGCCAGTTTACAGATCTGTACACTGCAATGTGTGTCCCTTCATTGTGGTTCAGGCATGCAACTCAACTGGCTTTAGATAAGCCAGTCCTTTATTAGTATATAAGTGCTTAGTTAGTATGTAAGTGCTTAGTTAGTATATAATGGCGCATTTCCACTGCAGGCCTAGCTCGGCCTCGCTCGGTTTGGTTAGGCCTTATTAGGCCCGGCTCACTTTAATGCTGCGCTTCCATTACAGTTTAGGAGCTGGCGCGGTAACTATAGTAACGCAGTGTAGGCGGAGCCGTGACATCATCTTCAATAAGCAGCCGTGAGCACTCCAGAAAAAACAAAATCAGCCGTTAGCTGTTTGCACTAAAGCTCCTCATATCTGTTCAGAAACTAGACAAAAGTTAAACGAGTACAAACCACTGATTGTCTGTGTCATGGCGAATACAGTCGCTGGTTTATTTATGTCTGTATAGGCCGTTGTGACTGTGGACGCGTCTGAGCATATAGCCTATATTGCGTTAGCTTAGCCAATCTCCATTTTAGACAACAAAACAGATCAAGTTTTATTTATATAGCACATTTTTAAACGATTTTTGGTCGAGCCAAAGTGCTGTACATATAATAAAAATACCCTACAGTAAAGACACTTTACAGCAAATACAACAGCACAGTTTGTGCAGAATATCAGTATGAGAAAACGACACCCTCTATCCTTAGACCCTCACATCGTACAATGAAAAACCTCCGGAAAAACCCCCACAGTTTAAAGGGGAAAATGGGAGAAAACCTCAGGGAAAGCAACAAAGGAGGGATCCCTCTCCCAGGACGGACAGACGTGCAATAGATGCCGTGTGTAATCGAAGAGATAATACATTTTACACCGTCGGTAGACCAAATGTTTGGAAATGCATGTGTCTGTCTATAATAAGAAGATCACGCATTTTAAAAGGTTTTTCGCCTGCCGTCTGTCTGCAGACTTGTCAAAGCATTAATTCATGGTTTTTACTAACCGGTATCAGTATGTCTTTACTTCGGCATCATTTTGAAACGTGTATTACAATTAAATCACTGTCAAATATGTTCATCTTGTTGTAGTTGTAGCCCCCTTGACAGCGATTCTCTCTCTAGTTTAGCAAACTCATCCCGACTCAGCCCTGTTTGTTGGCCTCGATAGAACCAGGATTTAGTCTGGCCAGAAAAAAGGTGAAAAAGTAGCCCCGGGCCAAAACTAGGCCAAGTGGAAGCGCAACCAAAAACGGGCCCCGCACGGCTCGGCACGCTTAAAGCGAGCTCCGCGCTGCAGTGGAAACGCGCCATAAGTGCTTAGTTAGTATGTAAGTGCTTAGTTAGTATCTAAGTGCTTAGTTAGTATGTAAGTGCTTGCTTCGTATCTAATTGCTTAGTTATTATCTAAGTGCTTAGTTAGTATCTAAGTGCTTAGTTAGTATCTAAGTGCTTAGTTAGTATATAATTTCTTAGTTAGTATACAAGTGCTTAGTTAGTATCTAAGTGCTTAGTTAGTATGTAAGTGCTTAGTTAGTATGTAAGTGCTTAGTTAGTATCTAAGTGTTTAGTTAGTATACAAGTGCTTAGTTAGTATACAAATGCTTAGTTAGTATATACAAGTGCTTAGTTAGTATACAAGTGCTTAGTTAGTATACAAGTGCTTAGTTAGTATCTAAGTGCTTGGTTAGTATCTAAGTGCTTAGTTAGCATCTAAGTGCTTAGTTAGTATACAAGTGCTTAGTTAGTATCTAAGTGCTTAGTTAGTATACAAGTGCTTAGTTAGTATACAAGTGCTTAGTTAGTATACAAGTGCTTAGTTAGTATACAAGTGCTTAGTTAGTATCTAAGTGCTTGGTTAGTATCTAAGTGCTTAGTTAGCATCTAAGTGCTTAGTTAGTATACAAGTGCTTAGTTAGTATCTAAGTGCTTAGTTAGTATACAAGTGCTTAGTTAGTATACAAGTGCTGAGTTAGTATCTAAGTGCTTAGTTAGTATCTAAGTGCTTAGTTAGTATACAAGTGCTTAGTTAGTATACAAGTGCTTAGTTAGTATCTAAGTGCTTAGTTAGTATACTAGTGCTTAGTTAGTATGTAAGTGCTTGGTTAGTATTTAAGTGTATCTAAGTTTTTTTGTCACATGCTTTCATTACCATCGAAATGAAAGATCACACTCACGAACACAATCTATTATTTTGAGCTTTTTTTATTGGTGCTTCAGTTGCAACATATTTGTTTTATTTTTCCCTTTTACTTTATTTTTTCATGCAGTAGCATTTTAGTATTTTGTCATTTATTATTGGCATCTTGTTTGTTAGCCTGTCTGCTTTTTGTCTTCTTGCATGCGCCTGTTCTGGTGACTAATCTCTGAGTCTTTCTGTGTCTGAATGAAAGAGTGTGAGGTCTCTCGGTAATGATCAAGGATTTCTGCACTTGCATTCGCTGCTTATTCAGAGTAGGGATACAAATGGTGATCTGGGCAGGACATGCTTAACTAAATATTTTAGAGGTTAACATGTAGGTCAGCTTGTCTTTGATCAACCTTTTTCCAGAGGAAGACAGGGTATGACATTTATAGAAGTACAGTGCCGTGCAGAGGGCTTTCCAAAAGAAAGTCAAGCAAGTAGTTTGATTGTGATCCCCACACCTCATAAAACATCATTAATCCACAAACAGTTTTTCAAATGTGATACCTTAAGTTCATGATAGGGCTGTTGTCTATTTTGAGATCATTCAGTGAATTATATACCAGTTAAAAAATCAAGAAAAGTCCAAATTGATGCAAAAATACTGTAAGTCTAATATTACCGTTGGGTACGGCTGGGTGTTATATCAATAATGTGATAATTAGACTAGATGTATATTTGGATATTTTGTGATATCATGATTTTAAAGACTGTCATGTGGCAATTTTCTAAACTTACCAGACTGTTCTTGTCATGAAAAGTCTTACAGTGTTACAATTGTGCGAAATGGTCAACACTACAATATTAAATAGGAGATATCAAAAATGTGATATTTGTTTTTTCCATAGAGCCAACTAGAGCAGTTTTGAGATTTGTAACATTCTTTACAATAGCCTCAATGTCGTTACAGTTTATATATAGCAGAAGAAACAATGGTACGCAAACATTTTCACTGATCAATCAATGAGCATTTATCTGAAGCACAGGCCTGTAAATGTTGCAGAACCTATACTTACTTCCTCGCAACAAAATGATAAGACAAAGTGTGTGTGCATTCAATATGTGTGTCCTGTGTGTGTTGCAGGTGAGATGGTGACGAAGCAGCCCTTGATCCGGAGCATGAGGACAGTGAAGCGGGAGACTCTGAAACTGATCTCAGGCTGGGTCAGCCGATCAAACGACCCCCAGATGGTGAGAGACGTGGAGGCACATCACCTGAAGTTTATCTATCCTGAGGAACAAAAAGCCCTATTTTGGGTTTTTACCCCGGTGTCCTCGGGAGACACTACACTCTGTGGCAATCAATGAAACGGTTGACAGTAGAACTAATCCAGTTGGTATTTTTAGATCAAACACAAAGATTTTATGTGGCACACTCTGTGCCCTCGGCTCTGCTTTTATCTGCATATTCATCTTGAATCAGAGTTAATAGACATGCAAAAATGATATTTGCACCTTACTTGTCAGAACTGAGCCTTTAAAAAGTCTCACTTAAATGTGAGTGGAGTGGGCGCTCCTTTTTTGTTCTCCCTGCTGATCCTTCCTGTTGTTCTGCAGGTCGGCGAGAACTTTGTTCCTCCGCTGCTGGACGCCGTCCTCATCGATTACCAACGCAACGTCCCCGCTGCCCGGGAGCCCGAGGTCCTCAGCACCATGGCAACCATTGTAAACAAGCTGGGCGGACACATCACCAGTGAGATCCCACAGATCTTTGATGCCGTCTTCGAGTGCACCCTAAACATGATCAACAAGGTAAGACCCCCCCCTCAGTGGTTTACTGTCGGATATGTGGTTATCGCTATTTAAAAATGTTGTGTTTTTCTTTCCCATAATCTGCTTGAATAACAATCTAAAGCAGTTATCAAGAAAACAAACACTTCAGCAGTGTATCTAGCAGTTTAATTTGCACATAGATAAGCAATCTAGATCATGTGGCCTTCACTGCAGTCTGTTAATCAGAGCGCTGTATTGGACTGATATATTAATGCACTCTGACTGTATGGGCTACTGTCAGTAGAAGACTGTATTTTAAATATCTATAAACTCAATGAGCAGTATACAGGATGGGTTGATTATAGTCATATACTTCCTGTAAATATATATTCAATTTTCCCAGTGTTTTACATATATTTTCATATATACAAGTCTAAAAGTAAAGGGATGTTCCATCCTACAGAGAGTTTATTGGAATTTGCAGTACTCTTGGTCGGAGTGTTCATCTGCAGCCACTCCTCTCGTGGGTGTGGAGATGTTCAGTGATGTTTGTGTGAAACTTGTATGAACTGCTTATGGAAAAAAAAAAGCGGGTGCAGCTTGAAAATGTTAGTCATGCAAATTTCTCAACTACTCGCTGGTTTCATCTTGAAGAAACAACGAGGAAAACTAGTCTGAGCCTGCAGAGCGCCTGAACGTTTCCTAGAAAAACAACCGTGGCAGGGCTGGGTTAATCCACTAGGGGAGCCTGGGGGGGGGAAGATATGCTTTGGACCTGTCGCATGGATCTCAATCAATCAATCAATGTTTATTTATATAGCCCAATATCACAAATGTTACATTTGTCTCAGTGGACTTCACAGTTTGTACAGAATATCAGTATGACAATACGACACCCTCTGTCCTTAGACCCTCACATCGTACAAGGAAAAACTTCCGGAGAAAACCCACAGTTTAAAGGGAAAAATGGGAGAAACCTCAGGGAGAGCAACAGAGGAAGGATACCTCTCCCAGGACCAACAGACGTGCAATAGATCCCGTGTGTAAATTGAAAAGATAATACATTTGCAACATAGGTAGAACAAATGTTTGGAAATGTATGTGTGTATAATAGGAAGATGAATCAACGAGGATATCCATCCAGGACTTATCATCCAGGACCACAGCCACGACTCAAGATCCAGGAATCGCGATCCATGACACAGGACCGCAGGATCATCCATGACTCCAGATCCCGGCGTATATAGACACCAAAAAGAAAGAAATTTGGGGAAGCTGGGTTAATAGGAACATGAGAGTCCACAGGTATAGACAGACAGAGAGAAGGAAGAAGTAAGATGTCCCCCGACAAACTAAGCATATATCAGCAAAACTAGGGGCTGAATCTAATCAGCCCTAACTATAAGCTTTATCAAAAAGGAAGGTTTAAGCGCACTCTTAAAAACGGATAGGGTGTCTGCCGTCCAAACACAAACTGGAAGCTGATTCCACAAAAGTGGAGCTTGATAAGAAAAGGCTCTGGCTCCCATTGTACTTTTAGAGACTCTAGGAACAACCAACAACCCTGCATTCTTGGAACGCAATGTCCTAGTAGGAAAGTAGGGTATAATGAGTTCTTTAAGGTAAGATGGCGCCTGCCCATTAAGGGCTTTGTAGGCGAGAAGAAGAATTTTAAATTCTATCCCGCGTTCTATAGGGAGCCAGTGTAAGGCAGCCAGAACACGAGTAATGTGGTCCCTTTTGCTAACTCTGGTTAGTACACGAGCTGCAGCATTTTGAATCAGCTGAAGCGACTTGACTGACTTCTTGGTACACCCTGATAATAAAGAGTTACAATAATCCAGCCTTGAAGTAACAAATGCATGGACTAGTTTCTCTGCATCGTTTTGAGGCAAGATATGCCTGATTTTTGCAGTGTTACGTAGATGGAAGTAGGCGGTCCTTGAAATTGATTTTATGTGGGCGTTAAAGGATAAATCCTGATCAAATATAACACCAAGATTCCTTACAGTCTCACTGGAGGCCAAATTAATGCCATCCATAGTTAGTATATCTTTAGATAATTTGTTTCGTAGATTCTTTGGGCCAAAGTAAAATAACTTCAGTTTTTGGTCGTGTTTAACATCAAAAAATGTAAGGTCATCCACGTTTTTAAGTCCTTGAAGCAGTCTTGAATTTTATTTAGATGATTAATTTCATCAGGCTTGATTGATAAATATAGTTGAGTATCATCCGCATAACAATGAAAGTTCACAGAATGATTCCTTATAATATTGCCTAACGGAAGCATATATAATGTGAACAAAATAGGTCCGAGCACTGAGCCCTGTGGCACTCCATGGCTAACTTTGGTTTGCGTGGAAGATTCATCGTTGACACGTACAAACTGAGAGCGTTCAAATAGATAGGACCTAAACCAGCCTAAAGCAGTTCCCTGTATGCCAACGAAGTGCTCTAGTCTTTGCAATAGGATATCATGGTTGATAGTATCAAATGCAGCACTGAGATCGAGCAAAACAAGAATAGAGACAAGTCCCTTGTCTGAGGCTATTAGAATGTCATTTGTGACTTTAACCAGAGCTGTCTCTGTGCTATGATGTGTTCTAAAGCCAGACTGAAAATCTTCAAATAAATCATAGTTTTTTTAAGTAATCACACAGCTGTTTTGCGACTGCTTTCTCAAGAATTTTTGAGAGGAACGGAAGATTAGAAATAGGTCTATAGTTGGCTAAAACCTCTGGATCGAGGTTGTGCTTTTTAAGAAGCGGTTTTATCACTGCTACTTGGAGTGATTGTGGAACATAGCCTGATAATAAAGACATATTCATAATATTTAATAAAGAAGTGCTAATTAATGGAAAAACTTATTTTAACAGCTTAGTTGGAATCGGGTCTAAGATACACGTTGATGGTTTAGAAGAGAGAATCATTGAATTTAATTGTTCAAGGTTTATGGCTGAAAAGCACTCTAGTTTACTATCTAGTGTAATATTAGAACTTATGTTTCCGGGAGCTGTTGATAACACTATACTGGTCAAAGCCAAGACGTCATTAATTTTGTTTCTAAGAATAACAATTTTATCGTTAAAGAAGCACATAAAATCATTACTACTGAGTGCTATGGGAATAGAAGGCTCAATCGAGCTGTGGCTCTCTGTCAGCCTGGCTACAGTGCTGAAAAGAAATCTTGCATTATTCTTATTCTCATCTATTAATGAAGAGTAGTAGGCTGCTCTCGCTTTACGCAGCAGGATCTAAAACCTGTTTCTTATTACGCTTAGTGGGGCTGCACAATTAATGAAATATTATTTATGTTGTCTTCCTACTACAAATGAACATGATGGACTGCGGTATTCCCTCATAGATAACTGCAATTTAAAGGTCCCATGTCATGCTTTTCCGGTTATTACCCGTCCCCTTGTGTGTTATGTAGCTTTTTCTGCATGTAAACGGTCACAAACCCTCAAAGTACACCCTGTAGCGAGTAAAACTCCAACACAGAAAATAACTGTCTGTGCTGCCCCAGAACGCCTCGTTGGAGATTTTTCATTTTCCATTTGTTTCTTCCTGGGTATGGTGACGTAACCATAGCCAAATGGACCAATCCGCTATTACGTTACGTCCGCGGTTTACTCAGCCTGAGACGGCGGGACGCGGCGAGACTCACATCCAGGCTGCGGGTGTGTGTGAGTGCTCAGGCTGGTTTCGGGCTGAGTTTCGCTGTGTCTCGCTGTCTCACAGACCCCACGCAGCAACCAGGAAACCACACCAGTAAGCAAGCTCACACTGTCCGCTCTTCGCAGCAGCGAGCTTCGCAACGTCCCGCTAACACGGCACCCAAACCCCACGCAGCATTCTCATCTGTTTGTCATTACTGGTGTCATGTTCTGGTTGCTAACGCCATTCTAACACATACTCACTGATGTTCCGCTGTAACGGTGGTGGACTCATCAGAACAGAGTGGGCGAGCTGACCAATCAGAGCACACAGGGCTCATCGGGAGCTCCAACAAGCCGTGTAAGACAGAGAGTGAATACACATACTATACAGAGATGCTGTATGAGAAACCAATGTGAGTTTGGAACATTGAACAATATAAATCTATTCTAGTAGACCTCAACAATGGAATTACGATCAATAGAAATGGCCATGACATGGGACCTTTTTAAATCAAGCACTTCCAAAACTAATGTCCGGCCACCAGGGGCGGTTTCCATGTTTGGGCTTCAAACAAGTGGAGCTGTGATGCCGCTTGGTGCCTCTGAAAAACATTTCTAAATGTTGCGGCTGCAGATTAATTTAGTTTAGTTTATTTAGGGGCGCCTATTGTTTTCTAAATGAAGTGGAAAACAATATCTTAATTTCACGATTTCAATATATGATATTAACCACAGCCCTTAATTTAAGTAATGCAAAACCAGACAAACTGTTGTTATATTGAAGTACTAAAACATGTGTATTGTGTATTCCACGCAGAACTTTGAGGAGTTCCCGGAGCACAGGACTCACTTCTTCTACTTACTCCAAGCGGTGAACTCTCACTGCTTCCCTGCATTCCTCGCCATCCCACCCGCACAGTTCAAGCTGGTGCTGGACTCCATCATCTGGGCCTTCAAACACACCATGAGGAACGTGGCTGACACTGGTAAGGCTCTAACACACACACACACACACACACACACACACACACACACACACACACACACACACACACACACACACACACACACACACACACACACACACACACACACACACACACACACACACACACACACACACACACACACACACACACACACACACACACACACACACACAGACACACATATATTAATGTTCTTATTGAGAAACGATGTCTGGAGCATGAATACTGAATGCTGTGACACCGTGGAGACGCTGTCTCTGCGATGTCAGGTCCTGCTCCTGGCCTGCAGGAATCTACAGTAAGAATGTTTCTGTGAGAAAGTTTGAACTGCAGGAAGCTGAAGTGTCTCCTCTCCTCCAGGTCTGCAGATCCTGTACACGCTGCTGCAGAACGTGGCCCAGGAGGAGGCGGCCGCGCAGAGCTTCTACCAGACGTACTTCTGTGACATCCTGCAGCACATCTTCTCGGTGGTCACCGACACGTCACACACCGCCGGTGAGTTGTCCCTGTTTATCGAATTTTGACTGGAAAAATCAGTTAAAGTCTGAGAAAATGAAATCTCTCTGGTCATAATAAAAATAATTCCCCCTAAGCACATTTTGGAGTGTAATACAATTAGGCTGAATACAGGGGTCAGCAGCAGCCACGCTAAATGATGCCACAGTGCAAGTCTCAGCAGAACAGAATCAAAACAGTTCTGGATTTCAAACCGGCAGCACAACTTAATTAAAATGTTATGAGCCACACATGCACATGCAGTTTTGGTTTGTTCACAAATAGTTTTTTTCAGTTTTTTATTTTATGAGTATATGTAGGCCTGAAGCTGAGGGGATTTATTTGTTGTTGTTAGAGTTCCGACGTTGGCTTGCATTATTAATATTTATAAAATAGTTTGCACTATGCATGAGTCTATTTAAAGCTCTCTTTTAAATCAAAGTTTAATCTACATGATGACCTGACAATGTCATTTTGATATGGGCTTCCTATCAGTTCTTTTCAAGCTCAATAATAAACACAGATAATATTTGTGCAGGATTTCTCCGACACGTGAACTAGCCTAAACTGTTTGGAAAAAACAACTTGCAATCATTCTTCTCGTTATCATTGAAATATACCAAAGTTATCAGAGTATTGTTTTATTTCCGTACGAATCGAGGAAATATTATTTATAATTTGAAGACGTGTCTTCAGCACCAAAAGACTTAATTCAAAATAATATTGACACTTTGCCTTTTTATTTTGACTGAAACAAATATTGTGGCTCCTGCTATTTGAATATTGCTTTTCCGATTATGATTCAAAGAATTGTGCAGCGCTGACGTCGGAACGTAAACGCTGGTTCACACTCTTCATCTGAGGAGAACATTGGGATATGAACGGCTTATAGAGATGAATAATGTAAGCTCCTTTAGTAAAGGCTGTATGTCGGTGTGTGTCCTGCAGGCCTCACCATGCACGCCTCCATCCTGGCCTACATGTTCAACCTGGTGGAGGAGGGGAAGATCACCACGGTGCTGAACCCCAGCAGCCCCAACAACCAGGGCTTCATCCAGGAGTACGTGGCCAACCTGCTGAAGACCGCCTTCCCCCACCTACAGGAGTGAGTACACACACACACACACACACACACACACACACACACACACACACACACACACACACACACACACACACACACACACACACACACACACACTCACACTCACACTCACACTCACACTCACACTCACACTCTCTCTGCTGCAGGAAAATGCACGCTAGCTAACCTCCCTGTGTGTTTGTTTGTTTGTTAGTGCGCAGGTGAAGGTGTTTGTGACGGGGCTGTTCAGCCTGAACCAGGATATCCCCGCCTTCAAGGAGCACCTCAGGGACTTCCTCGTGCAGATCAAGGTGAGGATGTCAAAGGATTGGGATAGAGCAACCAGATCTTGTTTTGGTTTTATATTCTTTAATTTATTTCATGTTTTCTCACATCCTTTTTTACATCAAAAAGTTTATAAACATTGTTTGCTGTTTGACAGTTTGCTTGACAAGGGTTTACAATCATTTTAAGATTTGACACTTCAATTCAACAAACACTAAAAATAACGTATGTATATCAAAATAAAACTAAACACCAGTTATACCAAGATCACCTTATTAAGGAATATTTATTTAGTCCAATATACCGTAATTTTCGGACTATAAGCCGCGCCTTTTTCCCCATTTTTCGACCCTGCGGCTTATATAACGGTGCGGCTAATCTATGGATTTTTACAGCTAACGGCCACTAGGGGACCTCCTAAATCTATGGATTTTACAGGTTACAGTCCACCACCTTTAACTCTATGGGCTTTATGGCCGGTCCGCGCCCCCCACCTTTAAGCGGCGGGCTCCAGCAGGAAAAGCTGGAGGCCGGAAAAGAGTGAGACAGGTAGCGCGCAAAAGTAAAAGTGGAACCGAGAGTGGTACGAGAGACAGAACGAGAGCAAGACAGACAGACATTATGAGAGCGAGACAGTTTGTCCCCGTACCACTGGTTGAAAACCACTGCTGGAGATCACTGCCGGTACGTGCGCTGGGAGCGCACCGTTTAAGTTTGAAAGTTGAAAAGTTTGTGTGTCTGAAACGCTATGTGATACAGTACAGTTTACACAGCACAGTACATGTTCTGTAGCTACTATTGCACTAAATGGTAACACTTGAATACGTTATGCAAATATGCAACTTGTTTGTTGAAATGTTAATAAATGGGAGCTTCCTCAAACAGCCATCTCTTTCCCGACAATCCCCTCTGTGCACGAACCCTTATGGTAATTAAACATTAAAACACCTGCGGCTTATAGTCCAGTGCGGCTTATATATGTACACATCATTCAATTTAGCTGCTGCGGCTTATATTCAGGTGCACCTTATAGTCCGAAAATTACGATACATAGAAAAATATTTGTTTCTGTTCATCTGTCTCATTGTTAAAAAAGACATCATGCAGCCTGCTCCTCTATTGGGAGAATCACTACATACAGAAAGCCAGTGGTTATACCCCGTATCGAACGATTCATATTCTAATGGTCTACCCATGTGTACATTTTCTTCTGAGGTAACATGAAGTGCACAGACTGCAGCTCAGGATCTCATATTTAGCTGCTTAGCGGATGTTTCCAGAAATAACATGTTGGAATAAAAAGTGCGTACGATGGGTACAGGAGAGCGGTCAGTGTCTCCTGAGTTGATGGCTATTTTCCAGGAGAACAGATCTTTTAAGATTCAGTCTGGATAAGGACTCAAATAATGGTTTAATTGATTTAGAATTAGCCAATAATAAAACATTATTATTATAAATAATAAATAAAATACACAAACAATTACAAATACTTTACAGTGCAGGAAGATTCTACTCTCAACCTTAACCTACAAAACCAGAAGAATATACAACAAATATGAAGTCAATACTTATGGCAAACTATTTGAATAACATCTAATAAAAACAACAATAAATGCATTCATTGGCCTCTGGGAGTTCTGACATGTATTAGACTGACTTCTCACTTAACAGGGATGCAAACTCATCAGGTATGAAAAAGGTGACAAGGATCCGAGCCCCCGGCTCCTCCACCCCACGGAATATCGGCTTTAAAATGAGGAATGACAGAGGATTTTAGCAGTCAGAACAACTAAAGCAGCAGTGTTAATAATAACAGAAACGCCAAAGAGTCACATCTAATAGAAATATATAAAAGCATTTATTTTAATTGTGTAGCAGTCAGTTTATAATTTTGGCAGCACTGTTGAGCATTTTGAAAATGTATTTTCATGCCTCTGTGCAAGGCTTAGTTACTTTACACCATGTGGCTATAAAGATAGAAAGACTAAGTTCATAAACTCAACAAGTACTATAATTGGGCACAATTTTGAGATACTTGTACTTTATTTAAGTATTTCAATGTTTTGCTACTTTGTTCTTCTACTCCACTACAGTTCAGAGGTACATGGTGTACTTCTACTCCCCTACATGTATTTAATACCTTTAGTTACTTTACAGATGTGGATGAATGATGTGAAATATAATCAAGTGTTAAATCAGACTTTAGTTCCACCTGGAGTAAATCCACAAGCTCCCCTGCAGTATACAAAGTCATTCAAACTAGCTGCACCTTTAGCAGCTTTGAGAACACTTTCATGATCAATCATTATAAAACATATCATATCTATTATTCTGAAATGGACCAATCGGCACAATGACTACTTTTACTGTCGCTACTTTCACTATATTTTGATAATAATACTTTTCTACTTTTACTTGAGGAAAATGTTGAATGCAGGACTTTTACTTTAACAGTATTCCTACACTCTGGTACTTCTACTTTTACTCAAGTACAAGATCTGAGTACTTTTACTCAAGACCAAGATCTGAGTACTTCTACTTTTATTCTAGTACATGATCTGAGTACTTCTACTTTTATTTTAGTAAAATATCTGAGTGCTTCTACTTTTACTCAAGTACAATATATATATATATATACTTATACCACCTCTGTTTATAGCCTATGAAAAAAACTATTAGAAATAGAAGGCTAAAGCTAACGTTAGCAGATAGTGACAATGTATGCTAGCTAGCTAGCTAGCTCAACGATTCCTTAAATAATATTGCCACAGAAAAACTTTTCAGTTCACATCACGCTCTGCCGCTCCGACAGGGAGCTCTGCTCTGAACACCTGAACGGCCCGTTCTAACAGCTGTTCACCAGCGGTCCAGTCTGTGCCACAGTGACTCCGGACGCGCAGTTAATATTAACGAACGCACCCGTAGGTAATGTAGCTTCTGAAGCTAGACCATCATCTCGGAGCAGCAGAGCCTTATTATACATCCATGAGCAGAGCCGACAGGCAGGAAGACTCGAGCACACAGCTCGTACTTCATTATAATGTATAAACACCATGCGTGTCATGATGGCACATAGCAGCTCACGGCCGCAGATTACTCCGGGTCCCAGACCCCCCCCATACCCCGATAATATTTTTATTGCAGATCTACATGAATCACACAAACGACCTATTTTGGATTCAAAACGGCGAATTTCGCCGAAAGGTGACAAGTTTGCATCACTGCACTTAATCGTCAAAAGAATGGCTAAAGGGAATATGTTGCAGGTGTTTTGCACTAGGATGAGTGGGTATAACAAATGGATCTTTGGACGTGTAATCTGTCTTTAGAGCGCTAACCACTTCCTGTCTCTCTCTCTTCTCTCCGCTGCAGGAGTTTGCGGGCGAGGACACCACGGACCTGTTCCTGGAGGAGAGGGAGGCGTCGCTGCGGCAGGCCCAGGAGGAGAAGCACAAGATCCAGATGTCGGTGCCGGGCATCCTGAACCCTCACGAGATCCCCGAGGAGATGTGCGACTGAATGCCGGCTCCACAGGACTGTACAGTACTCCCAACAACAAACAAACAAACAAACCCTCACCACAGCAAACACAACAAAACCCAAGAGAGGCACTTGAGCGTGGCGGGCGCCCCACCCACCCCCCCCCCTCCCCCTCCCCTCTGCGGAGTACCGCCTCATCGGATGTTTGTTGACCAAAACAATGCCAACAATATGTAAATGATTACCGCGTCACCCTGTGGCCCTTTTTACATAATCAGCGTTTTCTATGGAGACTTTTTGTGTAATATCTTTCCGGAATTGTTAATCTGCGCTTCTGTTCCGTCGGTCTCTGGCCCATCCCAAGACCTGTTGTAACCGTTAGAAACCTTAACCTTTTTGTTTTTGTTCCCTTCACCTCCCATGTTCTCTTCCCCCCCCCCCCCCCCCCTTTTCCCCATATATTTGTTTATATATAAATACATTATATATACAGTCCAAGCAGGGTTTTTCGTTAAAAACGGCATACGCGTCAAGTCGGCTTCTAGACCTGTGATGTGACAGACAGGAAGTGGAGGCCCTTGCACCGCTTGTTTGGTGCCCCACGGCGTTGTGGGAGAATGTGAACGGATAATGAATGAAGGCGGAGAGGTGCGGCTCCATGTGTCGGCATCTGTTGCTCTCCAGGTGTGCTTCACCTAAAAGAGAAAGTGTTTGGGAGGGAGGAGGTTTTTTAGGGAAAGCAAACCGAATATGTGCATATCATCCCAATTGTATAGCATCTTTAATACCATGGGAACATTTTCATTTTTTTTGTTGTGGGTGTGTGCGCGTGTGTGCTGTCGCCTAGTCGACATCAGCGTTTTGTTTTCCTCTAAGAGGATTGTTGCTTCATTATGGGATGTTTTAAGGAAGTGCGGAGGTATTTATGGGTTCTTAGTTGGTTGCATCTTTATAACAACTCCTGTTTAACTCAGATGGCTTTTGAGATTTTGAATTGTACTAATTTAGATTGTTTACCATGCAGTAGTGCTTCAAGACACTACACTTTAGAGCAAAATGAAAAAATAAACTGGGTTTACATTTAATTTTTGTATTTTTGCATTTATCAGTTGTACCTGTTTTGAGTTCAAGATAAAAAACAAAAGGCTTTTTTGTCCTGAGGGCGAATGAACTGCCAACGAGTTAATTAGGAAAAGAATGTATAAATCCAAATAAGTACCCAATCTCTGGCAAATTTCCCTTCTCAAGGTGTTACATTTGTTGTGAACTTTTTGAACTGATTAAAGTTGAGAATTTTATAACCCCGCCTTTGCTCTCATTCGTTAATTCCACAGAGATTACTTTTCAATACTAAATTGAAAACGAAAGCAATTTTAAGACTTTTGAACTGGATATTAGAACTCTGCTCATTTTGGGGTTTCATATTTGTATTCTGTGGCTCTACATATTTACAAAAAGCTCTTTATTTGTCTCATACTGCCTGTGCTGCAGCACCTCTTTTCACCCGATGGAACCGTGAGTGTTACGTAGTGATGTAATTATGTTACAAGTAAACAAAGGAGTCCAATGGAGGCGTTTCAGAAAGGAGAGAACTTTGGGGTTTTAAGCTGTGCAGACCATTTACATGCACAAAAACCTACATAACAATACAGGAAAGAGAAAACCCCAAAAGCACAATAGGGCCTCATTAAGTTTTGAAAATGTGGAATTTTCATCCTGAGATAGTAGAGATAGAATTACCCACACATACTGAGCATGAAGTTCTAGTTGAGAGTAAATGAAAGCCCCTCCATGAACAGCACTGACACTTCTTGATCCAGACTCACACCTGCACGGCTGAGACCATCCCATAAATCATAAAAGGAAAGGTGGTTAATGATGATGGATGTACTCCTGAGGCATCGGGTCATTTCCGCTCAGACATATTTGGCCCCCGGGTGGCTCTGTGTAAGCGGAGTCCGTCACTAATCCCTGTTAACATGCTGCTATTGCATTACAGGTTATGATGATGCTCTGCCTCTGAAAGCTAAAACCCCCGACTGACAGAGAGGAAGCTGGACTCTCATTCCATCTCAGTGTACACGTTACTGTGTAGTGGGTTCAGGAGGTTCAGGCTTCATCTGTCAGACGCAGCTACAGTGTAGTTGTGCAATACATACAAAACATCTTGAGAATGGAAGAGTATTGTTTTGATAAAGCATTTTAAGAATAAGGTCAAGCTTTCAGCAAATACATATTTAACTCCTGCCTGGCTCCTATAATATGTTGTCGTATTGAGAACTTTACTGTAACTGCCTTCACCTCTGGGAACCATTCTGATATTATGTTACTTGTTAGACGCTTTTATACAAAGCAACTTTCATACTCAATACTGTGGACAACCCCCGCAGGAGCAATTTGGGGTGAAGTGTCTTAACCAGGGACACAATGACATGCTGACTGCAGTGGGGTTTGAACCAACGCACTAACCCACTACGCCACACGCCTCCCTGCAAAAATGGCTGCAAACTTTCTTCCACACAGCATTTGACCAACATTATTTCCCCAAATGTTTGTCCTTTGGCATCACTTTTAAACCCATAGACTGCAGCTTAAACCACATGCAAGAACATTTGGAGTCTAATTTCATTCAGGATTGAACTGAACCAACAACTCAAGGTTCAAGCAGCTCTGCATCCAATCAAAACGTTGATAAATGATCTGTACCTCTGACTGGGAGAAGGTCATCCATGCCTTTACATTAAATCTCCTAGATTTTGCAACTCATCATGTTTTTCTAATCTTTATGTTTGTTTAAGTTCTTTCACTACAGAACTACAGTCCCGATGTCATGTCCGCTCTACATCCAGGAGGACAACATGTCACCGGGACAGTTATCTCTTCTATGCATTGGATTTGAACTGTCCCATCTCTAGATGACCGCGTGACGAGGTTTGTCACACTGTGGTTTTTTACTCTTCTATTTGGTTTTTTGAATCTTTCCTTTAAGTCTTACTGTTTTAGCTCATTTATATACAAATAAAATGGATTAATTGCTGCATGTTCCATCACCTGTTCTCCTCATATCAGTGATATCATTTTATTTGTGCAAGGTTTGGTTGAGTCAGCAGCTCTTTCCTCTGTTAATTAATATTTCATATGTTTGCTATGATGTTTTAATATCTGATCCTCTCTCTGGGACCATAAGTCAGTCGGGCTGTAACTGGACCCCCTCCACCCCTCCTCTCCTGACCCAGATCCAGAGATCCTCAGCCATTCTCGGCATCCGCTGTCGAGGAGAAGAGAGAACAGCTGGGGCACCCCCCCCCCTCCACCATTTAAAAAAAGCCCGCTCTACATCTCGTATGCTCTGCTGTGTCCACGCTGCAGCAGGCAGGGTTATTAATACCCCGTGCGTAAGTTGGACAGGAAGAGCGGGGTCAGCACACACACTGGTCAGCGCCTGTTACACAGAGAGCGGCTGACCCCCCCCCCCCAGTGGCACATACCAGCCCCCCGCCCAGGGCTTTTTACTGAAGAAACTGCCTCCTTTCTGCCTTTTGATCCAGAAAAATCAACCACGTCTAAAAACACAAAACAATTGTTTGATTAGTTTAATTACACTTGATGATTCCTGAATTATCTGATATCACCTGGCAGAGGTTTGGCAGACAGGTTATGGTCAAACTGGGGCAAAGTTGATTGTCGAGAGCCCCCCGCGAAGGTGAAACACTGCCCCCCAGTGGACAATGACTGGACGGAAACCATAGTCAAACAAGTGTCATGTTTTATTGGTCCCAGCGTTGTACAGTGCAGTCACGTTCCAATACAGACAGGAAGGACTAGACCTATGTTTCTACCAGAACTGGGGGAACGTTGCTGAAACAGAGTTTAATGTTCTGTTGATTGAAACAAGCCAACCTGTGTTACTGCAGTGATCTTATCTCTCCCTCAAAGAAGCTTTTCAGTCCCATATGTGTGGAGTTTACTGGATCCACTGGCTATGCTCCTGTAAGAGATGACAGTTAGAAACAGAACAAGCTACAGAAGAGAAGAATCCTACAGATACACTGTGGGGGGGGGTCCACGGGTCGTGTTTTTCAGAGACTGACTGCAGCTGCATAAATAGGAAGCTAGCTGTGACAGAGGGCAGCGGTTTGATGGTGATCAGTACATAGTCACCTGAGTTAAGCACAGAGGGGGGGTTAGGGTTAGTGTCCACAGCTGGGTTATAAGTGGAGGCCGTGCTCAGAGTCGGGGGGGCCAGTAGGAAGGAGTTTTGTGGTGCGGAGCCCTCGCAGAAGGATCTTCCTCTTTGAGAGCTCTTCGTCAGTGTTCATGCTCGCCTCTTAGACGGCTCAGAGGTCTTCTCCCCGTCAGCTGCTCTGGGTGCTCCGGATCTGAGCGTAGCGCACTTTAGATCTACAGAGAGAGAAGATTGGATGTAATTGATAAAGTAAATTAGAGTGGCCTTTCGAGGAATGTTTCAAGAAAGAGATTAAGAATTGGGGGTTTCATTAGTTTTTTTATGATTTAAGGTCGTCTTAAAAGAGAGGGTCGTTTTTTTGTGTACAAACATCATACAAAAAGTCAGTCATTTTTATAAATCGGTCATAGTATGTTGAAAAAAACATAAAAGTTGTATGTTAAAGTATGTCAAGAAAAAGTAAAAAAAAAGGTAATTGCATAGTATGTCATAAAGAAGTCTTGGTAAGTCGTAATTATCAGAAAAAAACAAACAGATGTCGAAACAAAGTACTAGTACAGTATTTCGTAAATATCAGATACAAAAATAATAAGTATGATCGAAAAAAAAAATCATAGTATAGTATGTCAAATAGTTTTGAAATGTAAAAAGTCATAGTATATAGAATGTCGAAAAAACCGTAATGGTGTAGTGTGCCGAAAAAAAAGAAATAGTATAGTAAACAGAAAATAAATGAAAAATCGATGTGTGTGTGTGTGTGTGTGTGTGTGTGTGTGTGTGTGTGTGTGTGTGTGTGTGTGTGTGTGTGTGTGTGTGTGTGTGTGTGTGTGTGTGTGTGTGTGTGTGTGTGTGTGTGTGTGTGTGTGTGTGTGTGTGTGTGTGTGTGTGTGTGTGTGTGTGTGTACAAAGGAGTACCTGGGTGTTTTCTCTGAACTTTGTCTAGCTTGAGAGGAACCCTTAAACTGGGCTTCAAGTCTAGAGTAGATTCCACCTGTAGGCTGCAGCAACACACACACACACACACACACACACACACACACACACACACACACACACACACACACACACACACACACACACACACACACACACACACACACACACACACACACACACACACACACACACACACACACACACACACACACACACCATCTGGCGTCAGGCAGCTGTACAAACTAGGGCAGCAGGGCTGACAGCTCTACACCAATCATTTCATTATATTTCCAAAGTCCTGTGCTTGTGAACAGGTACTTGCTTCTTTAGGTTCTTTAGATCTGCTCTGCTCCTGCTCTCCAAACCTCATCTTGGTCAGGTAGCCGATGATCTCCTCCATGCGACGCTGGTCTGGTTTCAAAAAGACAAAACAATTCAAACACAGCAAGATCGAACTAAATGTTAACTCAGTGAACACGTCAAAACGAAGGACTAAAATAAGAATATTCATAAGACTATTTAAATAGCTGATAGATTATTGATATGAATGACATTCCGTCCTACCTTCCTCCCTCTGAGCGTCCTGGTTGTACCTCATGGAGCGTGAAATGTCCCACTTACTTTTCTGGACACTCACTCTAAAAGACACACACCAGGAGCAGCAGTGTTAACCAGATCTCAGGCGAACGGAGGAAATACACACACACACACCTATTCAAGTGGTTTATCAGATACATTCAAAACGAGTTTTAGTCAACTCAACTCCCAGCATCTGATACTGTACATACAGAAATATTTTTAAGCATGAATATGAGAAAGAGCTTGTGTGTGTGTGGAAGTACTCACATGAAAGGTGTGTTGTCCCTGGACTGTGACTGAGGGAAAGAACATCACATTTAGAAAACACAGCGAAGCAGGTTTCAAAGTTGCAGTTTTCCGCTCCAAGGGATAGTTTGGTTCTGCCCGCAACTGAACTCCACTGTAAGTACCTGACTATGGATAGAAGTACTCAGAAATCCCAGGCTACATTGTTCCTCATTTTCTACAATAACTCATGGAAGTTCACAAACTATAAATAAGTATTGTATAAGTTGATTTAAAGTCACTATATTTTGAAAAGCAAGATTTCTATAACTACATTTGATATAAATGTGTTAAGGTAACTTGAAATAATACACTGTTACAGAACAAAAAAAACCACGCCTTACACTGCATCCTACCAGAGTCAAGGGTGTAAAGTAACTAAGTACATTTACTCAAGTACTACACTGAAGTACAATTTTGAGACACTAGTACTTTACTTGAGTATTTAAATGTTTTGCTACTTTGCACTTTTACTCCACTGCATTTATTTATTCCCTTTAGTTACTTTACAGATTTGGATGAATGATGTGAAATATAATCAAGTTTTAAATCAGACTTTAGTTGAGTCCTGTGTTCTGGATCCTGGACCCTGAATCGAGTCGTGGCTGAACCTGTCTCTGCGGTCCTGCCTGACTCATCATACTACTTCCCTGCTGGGTCCCACAGGATTGTTGACATCCTCGTGGATTCATCCTCTTATTATACACACATGCATTTCCAAACATTTAGTCTACCTATGTTGCAAATGTATTATCTCTTCGATTTACACACGGCATCTATTGCACGTCTGTCCGTCCTGGGAGAGGGATCCCTCCTCTGTTGCTCTCCCTGAGGTTTCTCCCATTCTTCCCTTTAAACTGTGGGTTTTTCTCTGGAAGTTTTTCCTTGTACGATGTGAGGGTCTAAGGACAGAGGGTCTCGTATTGTCATACTGATATTCTGTACAAACTGTGAAGTCCACTGAGACAAATGCAACATTTGTGATATTGGGCTATATAAATAAACATTGATTGATTGATAGTTCCACCAGAGGCCTGTACTACGAAGCTGGTTCAAGCTAACCTGGATATGTTTGAGTTAGCCGGTTGGCCTAATCCAAAACATACGCGCTCTCGCTAAGCGGTCCTACGAAGCGGGTTATCAAGTGGATCGCTCAAGCCAGCCGTGTCCTGTCTAGTTAGGTTTGCGTTAACATGAAAGGGGTGGTATTTGGAGCATTCGACCAATCAAAAACATGGACAAGCGTACTGACAGTGTCATACTTCCTGAATGTAAAGTCAACTATAATTAGACAAATGTGAAGACGTTAAACTTTAAACATCCATGACTTAAACACTTTATCCAGAATAAAAGCCACATAGCTGCACCTGCAAGGTGAATACAGCTGGTAAAAGAAAAAGAGTTTGAATGCGTACATTAACAGGTTTATGATATGCCCCGTCTAAGACACGAGTGGATCTGACTTTAATTACATTTGATTCGAGTGTTTCCTCAACTTAATGTGTTGCTTAAAATAATACTTCTGCATACAGTATGTGACACTGTGAGTGTGGCACGGCCAGACACGGCTCAGCTGACTCAGATAAGGAGATATATGATACATTATGATGTGATATGCCGCGGACTGTACTTAATGTTACTCTGATCCGGTTACTTATGTTGTGGCAGATATTTAAGTAAGCTTTCTTAATGCTAATGTTATAATAGTCAGATTGCTGTGAAGATGGGAGGTGATGTTCTATTAATGTTCACATTCACACTGTCAGTGATTTGTGCGGGCCGTCTTTCCTGCAACGGCAGCTTTCCTGCATTTCCTTTCTCCTGCAATATGACTTGATCGCTTTAAACTCCGCACACTGAGCTCTGATTGGTCAGCAGGCAGTGCTTTCACTGAGTTGAGCTCTTAGCCTGCATAAGTTACCATGGAGATCTAGCCCGCTAAAAAGAGAACCAGCGTCGTAGGACCGGAAACCCAGAGTTTTCCCTGAAGTTAGCCGGCTAAGTGAAAATCCGGCTTCGTAGTATAGGCCTCTGGAATAAATCCACAAGCTACCCTGCAGTATACAAAGTCATTCAAACTAGCTGCACCTTTACCAGCTTTGAGAACACTTTAATGATCAATCATTATAAAACATATCATATATATTATTCTGAAATGGGCAAATTTGGATCTGAGTACCTCTTCCACCTCTGACCTTAGTGAAACAACAACAAAAATCAAATATGTTATGTTGCATTCTGCAGTATTTGGTCCACCTACGATGTTCAACAGTAATGCAGTCAGTGACTCACTTTCTCTGCTTTGTCTTTGCGCTGGAAGTTTGGAGAGGACATTTGTTTTTTCAGAGGTCTGTGGGCCTTCTTGGCCTTCTTAGCAGCTGGAAACACAAAAACATGATGAGCATGCTGGCGCCATCTGCTGGCCAAACACAGCAACTGTTTGATTCCATCCTGAGAAAGGAAGAGCTGAAAGGAACAACAATGAAACGTTACAAATAGATTCAATGGGAATGCAGAGTGAGGGAAGAACAGTAGAGGTGCTACATAGAGAGAGATGCTCATTGAGTGTCCTCACTGGACTTTGAACGGTTCAGCTGAAACAGTGACTCAGCATGAAATGGAAGCTGCTACCAGGACCACAAAGGTCAAAGGAAATAAAAAGATATGACACGCTCATGAGGTCAAACTGCATACTGTATAGTGTCTACTGTTCAAAAACATACATATAGAAAGTGTGTTCATGTAGATTATGAGGAAGAAACACAGAAAAACATCTATTTGACTTTGTTACCTTCATAATGACTGCATTTATAACTATGATAGCTTTCTATTGCTGTCCATGAGGTTATTGTGATTACACACAATTACCATAGAAACTGCATTAAACTGTCATTACAAAAACAATCATTAAAAAGAAATGACAAGAACACAGAGGAGCCTGTGATTAAAACTTACAGCAGCTTTAAATGACAGGAGCCCATCCATGACTTCTTCTTCTGTCTTCCAGACAGGCAGTGCGCCTACTTTGTTATCATTAGACCTCTCATTGTATTTGACCCTGTTTCTACTCCTAAGTCATAACTTCAGTATTATTAAACCTGGACCCTATTGTTCATGTCTTTGTGTCTGATGAAGACAACAGAGTCTATTTGTGTTAATAGGTTTAACTTGTGTAAAACATTTTCCATGTGATGACGCACCATTTCAGAATGACACTTCTCTAAAGGAGACTTGTTGGGACTCAAAAACAAAACATGGTTTAGTGAACTGCTTTAGTGAAACTAAAACACACCTTCTGTCCCTCATTACTTCTGCCACACAGCACAGGCATACATATATAAACCAGCAACACGTAATCTGCCACTTAATGAGCTACAGAGCTCCCACACCTTGTTTCTTGGACAGCTCCTCTTCATCCCCCACCTCATCCTCAGTGACCTCTGACCCTGTGGTGTACTCCTCATCCTCTGACAGGAGGGACTGCTGCCTCTGGAGGAGTAAAGGTCACATTGTAAACAATAACCCTCTTGATGACACTGAGCTAACAAAACAAGTCCTTCAAATCACCTCGATGAGATGGTAACTGTAAAGACAGCTGGCTAACAAACATGTACAGTGGGGCAAAAAAGTATTTAGTCAGCCACCAATTGTGCAAGTTATCCCACTTAAAAAGATGAGATGCCTGTAATTTTCATCCTAGGTATACCTCAACTATGAGAGACAGAATGAGAAAAAAAAAATCCAGAAAATTACATTGTCTGATTTTTAAAGAATTTATTTGCAAATGATGGTGGAAAATAAGTATTTGGTCAATAACAAAAGTTCATCTCAATACTTTGTTATATACCCTTTGTTGGCAATGACCGAGGTCAAACGTTTTCTGTAAGTCTTCACAAGGTTTTCACACACTGTTGCTGGTATTTTGGCCCATTCCTCCATGCAGATCTCCTCTAGAGCAGTGATGTTTTGGGGCTGTCGCTGGGCAACACGGACTTTCAACTCCCTCCAAAGATTTTCTATGGGGTTGAGATCTGGAGACTGGCTAGGCCACTCCAGGACCTTGAAATGCTTCTTACGAAGCCTTTCCTTCGTTGCCCGGGCGGTGTGTTTGGGATCATTGTCATGCTGAAAGACCCAGCCACGTTTCATCTTCAATGCCCTTGCTGATGGAAGGAGGTTGTCACTCAAAATCTCACGATACATGGGCCCATTCATTCTTTCCTTTACAGATCAGTCGTCCTGGTCCCTTTGCAGAAAAACAGCCCCAAAGCATGATGTTTCCACCCACATGTTTCACAGTAGGTGTTCTTTAGATGCAACTCAGCATTCTTTCTCCTCCAAACACGTCTAGTTAAGTTTTTACCAAAAAGTTCTATTTTGGTTTCATCTGACCATATGACATTCTCCCAATCCTCTTCTGGATCATCTAAATGCTCTCTAGCAAACTTCAGACGGGCCTGGACATGTACTGGCTTAAGCAGGGGGACACGTCTGGCACAGCAGGATTTGAGTCCCTGGCGGCGTAGTGTGTTACTGATGGTAGCCTTTGTTACTTTGGTCCCAGCTCTCTGCAGGTCATTGACTAGGTCCCCCCGTGTGGTTCTGGGATTTTTGCTCACCGTTCTTGTGATCATTTTGACCCCACGGGGTGAGATCTTGCGTGGAGCCCCAGATCGAGGGAGATTATCAGTGGTCTTGTATGTCTTCCATTTTCTAATAATTGCTCACAGTTGATTTCTTCACACCAAGCTGCTTACCTATTGCAGATTCAGTCTTCCCAGCCTGGTGCAGGTCTACAATTTTGTTTCTGGTATCCTTTGACAGCTCTTTGGTCTTGGCCATAGTGGAGTTTGGAGGGTGACTGTTTGAGGTTGTGGACAGGTGTCTTTTATACTGATAACGAGTTCAAACAGGTGCCATTAATACAGTTAACGAGTGGAGGACAGAGGAGGCTCTTAAAGAAGAAGTTACAGGTCTGTGAGAGCCAGAAATCTTGTTTGTTTGTAGGTGATCAAATACTTATTTTACCGAGGAATTTACCAATTAATTCATTAAAAATCCTACAATGTGTATTTCTGGATTCTTTCCCCCCATTCTGTCTCTCATAGTTGAGGTATACCTAGGATGAAAATTACAGGCCTCTCTCATCTTTTTAAGTCGGAGAACTTGCACAATTGGTGGCTGACTAAATACTTTTTTGCCCCACTGTACATGTAAGAATATAAGCAGATGTAATGAAAGAAGTGAAGAAAAAGTCCTACCAGTTGCAGACTCCAGTTTTTCAAAAGGGAAAACTGATTGAGAAAATAAAGTAGCTTAAGTCAGAACCAGAAACATAACATGCTGGTAGAAGAGAAGCATCAGAATAGCAACACACTGAGAGAGACTCACGGTGCAGCCCTCCCCCTTCAGGCGTCCCAGCAGTGTGGGCTCCAACAGAACATCACAGTCCGGAACCTTCTCTGTACCGGAGGGACTCTCTTCAGGACTAACACACATGCAAACACAAAAACATGCATTCAGAACCTCTCACAACAACTGCTCCTGTGAAATAGTATCAAACACACTACGGCTCACCCCTCTGGAGTGGGGGTGCTGCACACACACACGGCGTCTCGGTGCAGCAGCAGGTCGTTCAGGACTCGGGTCTGAGCGAAGGTCGCCTCGTCACAGTCCTCTTCATCAGGGACGTTCACGATGTGGTCCCGCATCTTACAGCCCTACACAGGAACACATTCACGCTGTGACTGAACTCCTCAACACACAGTTTGAAATATGTATTGGCAACAAATATGTAGAGTAAACCTAAGGTTGGGGTCGGCCAGGGAAGCCTCTGGGTGTCTGGAGTGTCTAATAAAAAAGCTGGGAACTGTTTGTAAATGTATGTAACAATAGAAAAGTTGTATGATATCAAAACACACGCTTGACCCCCCAGCTCTTAAACTTGACATTGCGCTTTTTGCTCTTTGCTCACAGCAAAGGTGGGCGCAAAGCCTTGCAGGGAAAGCATTTAGTTAGTTATAATTCTGTGGTTACATTGGCTGCTTGCCCCTGGTGTTTAATATGGCTGTAATCTCATTGGTTGCATGAAAGATCAGTGGGAATGGAGGTCAAAGTTGAAATAATTAGAATTTTGAGTGCAGTGCTTGGCGACAACTTCAAGGGCACTGCTTATGACAAATATGAGCACAAGATGCGCAGAGCTGTTTTACTGCTGGTCATGTGAAGGCAGCTGATTGGGTTAGCAGGGCTTCGCTAGCTCCTCTGCTTGGCACTCTGGTGTCAGTGTTGGACATTGTAAATGGTGGATTCGTATCGATTTCTATCTTAGTGGTCAAACACATATGTGTTCATACACAGCACCGTACACCATGAAACGTAGTGGCTGCATTAACACATTCTAGTATTTTATGAGCAGTGGGCAGCCACTGTAACAAACCCGGGGCACGGCGGCAGTGCCCAGGAGGGGAACTGGCACCTCGTAAAATAACTGTGTGTGTGTGTGTGTGTGTGTGTGTGTGTGTGTGTGTGTGTGTGTGTGTGTGTGTGTGTGTGTGTGTGTGTGTGTGTGTGTGTGTGTGTGTGTGTGTGTGTGTGTGTGTGTGTGTGTGTGGTCCATACCTTTGGCATACCCGAGGGGTCGAAACGGAGCACCCTCTGGTTGCAGCAGGGGTAGATTCCTGCACCATGCCAGCCTTTCTCAGTGGCCATCCCAGGGTACAGCACAGTGTCCGGGTGGTACTTGCATTGGGTCAGGTCTGCACACACAAACACCTACAGACACACACAGACGCACACACACACACACACACACACACACACACACACACAGACGCACACACACACACACACACACACACACACACACACACAGACGCACACACACACACACACACACACACACACACACACACACACACACACACACACACACACACACACACACACACACACACACACACACACACACACACACACACACACACACACACACACACACACACACACACACACACACACACACACACACACACACACACACACACACACACACACACACACACACACACACACACACACACACACACACACACACACACACACACACACACACACCTTTAGCTGGGGATGAATACAGCCAAAAGTGTTTGTCCTTCCATGCATCCACTCACCTGTTGGCACCGGGAGCAGGGCAGGTAGTTGATGGTTCCCCAGATCCTCCAGTATACCAGGACCCAGGACTTGAGCTCCTCATACAGGACACTGATGTATTCATGCACATCCCAGCTCTTCTGTCTGAAAACACACACACATGGATACACTGTGTTTTAGAGTGAATGGGATATTTCTGTTTATCTTCAGCTGAACAAACAAGGAAATACATGAATCTGTTTCTTTGCTGTATTACTTAGTGTGTGAATAGATGATCTCTCCTCGAGAATCAATGTTGATTTTCCCAGGAACACAAGAAATGTTCCTCTCTGTGTCTTTGGTCAGCGTCTTCAGGCAGAGACCACACCTGGGAATGAGCACACACATAAATGTTCAACAGTGAGACTGGTAAGAGAAGACGCGACTAAATCCTTTAATAAAAGGGAAAGCTAGGTGGAACAGAGGCGAGCTGCTCACCGGTACAAGGTCGAGGCGTTTCCAGGGGAGTCTCTGTTCTGGCAGTTGGGATCGAAGAGACGCTCAATTTTCTTCTGAAACAATTTACTTTGGGAAGGAAATTAAAAAAAAGCAAAATAAGTACAAGCATCTACTTATGTAAATTAATCCAGAGAATGTTTGAGGATTACTTATTATTTTTAGATAGTTTGAAGCTTCAAAGCTTTATTCATAACGTTTACATTTGTAATTTGAACTCTTTGTATTTGCATGTGTATTCATTCTGTTTAAAGGAGGTATTTCTGAACTGTGACAGATTAAGATTAAGTTACACTAATATAATAATAAATATAGTATTTATAGGACTAGATTCCAGTGGTGCCTGGTGGGGTAGTGACCAGCTTGTGTGATCCAAACATGTCAAAATAAAAAATAAAAGATCGAGCTAATAATTTCCACAATTAACATGTTTTTACAGTATTTTTCAATCCATATTTGTTGCCATTAAGCCTTTCCAAAAGAAAAGGTTTTACAGCGGTTTGCTTTCCTGCTTGCTGCACCTATATTAAAAGGGGCAGCAGCAGTTTAACACTACCATAAAAAACAATAACAAAATCTGTTTTGGCTCTTATACAATTATTGAATATATTAAGTTGTACCACAAAAACAATCATATAATGTAACTGAATTAACTCGGTGTTCCTTCAAGATGTCATTACGTTAATACTTATTTAATGTTATGAATCACTTTATTCAATTTAAGGAATTGATTGGATGATTGACTTTTAATGGTGACAGTATAATAAAATATGACAACAGAAATGTGAAGCCTCGAATGCTCTCCCATATTGGTACCTTTTGAACTTGTCTTTTTTGTCCCGGATGTCGTCGGCCTCGTTGTGGTTGAAGAGCTCTGCGATGCGGGTTGCCAGGTTGCTGTTGATGCAGTTCATGTTGCAGGGCGTAGCCACGATGGAGCTCATGTGTTTGTGGCAGTACTGGATGCACTCCTCCACCTGAACATGGACACACATAAACCACATTTGGAGACTTTTCCAGAAATAAGTCATTTAATTTAAATGACCCTAGAAATATAGTGATTAAGCCCTACTTTGTAATTGTTAGAATGTTACCTTTAAATACAGCATGGGTATAAAAATGTACAGCAAACTGTCTAAATAAATGTTGGGGCTAAATAACGTCCATGCAACATCAATTTAACAAAGCTCTATATAAGGGCCTTCTGCTTTAAGAGAGAGATTACCTATCATCAGTACTGAACATCTCAATAAGTCTGTTTTACACTTCAAAACAAAAGGCAGAAGCACATCACCACAGCAAGCAATGGCACATCACAACACTTACTAACGTATCCATCTTCAAGAACTCGGAGGAGATCAGGATTGAGATCACATTGCTGGGCTCTGTAACCGACAAACACTACATGACCAACCAAGCAAACCCCAAAACAAACACTAACACAGAACACACAGCCAGTGACCCACCAAAAACACAACACAGCTATTCCCATGTGTAAATATGTCATATTGATTATGTTGTTGTAGTTTTTCGGGGATTTACCGAGGCGGGGTTTGTCCCGGTTCCCCTCTCCCGCAGAGTTCCTCCTGACGTAGTTCATGAGCCAGTCGAAGATCTGCACGTCACAGTGGACCGAGATGTCCACCTCCTCCCACCTCTGGGCGTCCACAGACAAATACTCGGCAAAGTAACGCATCTCTTTGACTAGAAGATCTCTGGGGCATGTGAAGTCCTGTTTCAGGTTCTTGGTCTCATCACACACATGGATCACCATGTTGGGGCTAGATATGGGACGAAAGGAATACTTTGTGTCAGAAGTATCACTGCATGTTTCTGATAATCATGATAACATGCTGGAAAAGCGTTAAAATGTAACTGAAATATAGTGGAATGAAATATGTCTGGGTAGGACACACTCATTCAATCTTATATTAATGGACATTCATTTGAAAGGAAAAACCACAATCTTCAATACTTACTCTCGTGGTTTCTGAGGCTTGTCTTCCTCCTCTGCTGAGACTCGTCTTTCTTTCTTCTCCATGGCACCAACCCTTCCTGTGGCCGCTGATTTTGAACCTGTTGACACCAAAAGGAAAAATGTAAATAAAGTCACACACAGTAACAAATTGTGTCTTTTTTTACTTTGCTGTTTAATATTTATAATAAACGTTATGTATGGGTTTGGTTTCTCCTCAATTTGCATGTTAAACTTAACTAAACTGACATTTGTGTTTTGGAAAGTCCAGTATAAAAAGGGGGGAAATTAAAAGTATGATCTTTACTCATTCTTTATGGAAAATCAGCCCACAGCGAGTACACATATGGCCAATTTCTGGTTAAAACTGCCATTGTTGGCCAATAAGGGATCCAGCATCCTCAATAACCCCCAAAACCACTCCAACATTGTCCAAATCGGCCAAGTCATATTTTAACTATTGTTTACATAGGCTATAATGCCATTCACTTCTATGAACGCAACTTATGCTAATTGTGCAAATTGCCCAACATACAAGTTAGCATCTGGCAGTTTCTATGTGCTGGGGACCCGTACTATACATTTCTAACATCACATTTTGGTGTACTCAACATTTCCGGGTTTACTATGCTGGCCACTGGCCTGTAGTGTTTGAAGCTGTTCATTCATGATAGTTTTAAATGTGTCAAACTGCAAAATCATACTTTAAGTGGGTTAGGAATTATATATATATATTTTTTTCTTTATCATGTTTATTTTGTTTAATCTTTTATTATTACTAGGTACCAACATGTATGTTTTTTGGGTCTTTTGTTTGTACTGCATTGTTTATTATTGCTCTAGCATTTTATACAAGGGTTCAGCCTCTTACGTTTTGATGGTATACTTGACTATCTGGACATGTGTGTGTTTCAATTTCAATAAACAAAGTGATGTATTGTACTCAGGATGTCACTAACGGACCTGTCACTTTGCTGCTGCTCTGGCTGCTTCCTGTCTCCACCACCTCCCCAGCCTCCAGCAGCGTGGGGGGGCCGTCTGAAGGGGAGGTGCTTCCTTCTGTCAGGGCATTACACTGGTTGTCCACATGAGGAAAAGCCCCTGTGGTCTTCAGCTCCTCAAAGCGACAGGCACACTGCAAGATCACACAAGAGACACAGTATTATTTCTTACCAACAACACACCTAACGTCACTAAACGGTGGAATGATTGATGGATGGGAGGGGACAGATGGAGGGGCAGATGGATGGAAGCAATGATAGTTACCCAGCATTCCAGTTACCTCCTTGGAAGTGAATCCTGGAACCAGCTTGGCAACATTGTCCCAGTTTATGGGCTGGGGCACCCCCCACAGAGAGCCCAGCACCATGTCCAAAACCAGGACGTTGTTGTCATAAGGAAAGTTGTTGTTATCCGAGGAGAAGCGTCTCATCTCTGCAGAGGCAGATAGATGAGAAATAAAAGGCAGTAAGTCAACGATGAATGCCTACAGCTGCTTGATGATTGCATTTTATATTTTCTTATCATTATGGAGCATGGGGAATGGCCACTGTAAAACACCACATAGTACAGCTGCAGTACATTTGGACAATGTCTTTTTTCAATTACGCTGTTTACTCTGAAATACTTTCCAAAGGAAATCAAATGAATTCCAGATATAAAACCATTAACAATAAAGGTTAAGTGCTGGACAAAATCCAACCAATGCTCTTTCCATTTTTTAATGACATTAACTGTAAATTACCAAGGTGTATTGGTACATGTGAATGTTTACTGGTGAATTGTAGTATGTATAAAATGTGCTTTTGTATTTCTTTTACATTTATTCTCAATTTGTATTATTCATAGAAATATATTCTTAGTGTTAATTACAATTTCATCACCTTTAATGGTAATTTATTGACTTTTAAGGTATTTTGTTTGGTCACAAAATCACATACACATACGAGGAACTTGCTTTGGTATAAGAAGAAGAAGAAGAAGAAGAAGAAGAAGAAGAAGAAGAAGAAGAAGAAGAATACATAGAAAAACTAAATAATCTTAAAATAGTACTGTTATAACAGCTATTTTAACAACCATTTTAAGACTATCCTAACAAATTAAAAATAAAGACAATATTTACACAAAATAAAATGAAGTGATAAACTAAGTACAGTGAAATATAATAAAATATGACAAATACTATATGCCATATTTAAAGTGGAGAGCTGTGCTCATTTAAAAGTGGTGTAAAAAGTGTTAAATTGCAATACTAATTCATTAATTCAAAATATGTCAATATTTTTAAAAGGTTTACATTATTTTGAGAATGCTTCTCATTATTTTGATTAACAAATTATTAGTTTAAAAATAAATAGAAATATTTTAAGAAAGTTTCTTATAACTTTGATAGAGTGGAAAGTTTCCATTATAATGATTTACGGGATATTTTTTATTTATTCATCACTCGGGTAAGTTTTGAAATGGGCTCCATACTAATGAGTCCTTCACTAGAAACCAAAGTTGCTACGATGTTCTACCATTGAACACATCGTAGGTCGTAACAAACTGAAGGGTCTGCAGAGGTTAACCAAAGATAATGATAGCAGCCAAAGATGTTCGCACTTTACATACATTTTCTGATTCAGACGAATGTAATAAATCCATTTTATGCAAAAGAGAAACTTCGTAATTTCAGTGGAGTAACGTTAGTGATGCTAGTGCAGGCCGAGTCCCTCTGTCCGCCCCCTGCTGCATCAACATCACATGATTATAGGTCAAATTCATTCAGCTGGTTCTCTACAAACATTTCAAACGCTAAGAATGGTTAGATATAGTGTACATACTTATCTTGGAGAGGGATTTTCTTCCCCGTTGTCTCGTACAGTGCAGTAGGAGTCGGTGCCTGTCTCATGTCATGGTGTGTGGATGATGCTGATGCTGCGGTGCTCTCCTACCGGCTAACTGCAGCTACTGCTGCTAATGCTAGCTCACTTTGAGGGACCTGCTGCCTTCAAGTACTCCTAGTAAATGCCTAGTCACAAACTCCAGTGATACAGTCAGTCGCATATATTTTCGTTCATCTTTTTATTACAGATTATGCTCTAAAAACCACCCCTGGTGATAGCATATATTGCACTGTCATGATCAATTTTGCGGTATTTATTCATATAAATGGTTATGCTCACTTTCATAGAAGTGATTTAAAGTTATGCGGTCAAAGGAAAAACATTTTTTTTAAAGTATATTTTGCCAAATTACTATTTCCGACTTCAACAAAAATACCTTTGAGCTCAGTGTCACCCATGAAAGCATAACTTCCAATACTTCATGAAGGCAGCATTGGCTTCAAGCAACTAGCATATCGGCTAGCTAGGTAACTTTATGTAGCTTCCCATCAGACGTTTGTAAATGTTTAAGCCCCTAGCTCAGTAGAACGGGGAAAAGTTACCGACCGGCTGCACTGTCTAAATCTGAACTTTGCAGTAAAGTCAAGAAACATTTTACTCAAATAAACGATGTTAAATTAGTCCTGTTCTTCGCTGCGTCCCTACGCCGCAGCTTCATACTATTGCCCTGATGTCGCACTGCAGCAGGTGAGGCGTCCTGTTGCTTAGAGACAGAGGCCGTACATCGATTATTTTTGTCCTCAACATTTTACAAAAACGTAATAAATTCACATGGAAAAATGTAATACTAGCAGTATTAGTAAAATGAAACCTAGAAAAAAAAAAAAAAGCTATCTTGCTATCTTGGCCATGTCTGTGGTGAAACCATAGAGTGAAACCCTGTTATTACTAATGAAACTCACTTCATAATCCAACTACATTGAACAAAAATATAAACGCAACACTTTTGTTTTTGCCCCCATTTTTCCTGAGATGAACTCAAAGATCTTAAATATTTTCTACATACACAAAATAACCATTTCTCTCAAATATTGTTCACAAATCTGAAAAAATCTGTGATAGTGAGCACTTCTCCTTTGCCGAGATAATCCATCTCACCTCACAGGTGTGGCATATCAAGATGCTGATTAGACAGCATGATTATTGCACAGGTGTGCCTTAGGCTGGCCACAATAAAAGGCCACTCTGAAACGTGCATTTTTGCTTTATTGGGGGGGTCTGGGGGGTTTAAAAACCAGTCAGTATCTGGTGTGAGGGTTAGGGTTAGGGTTAGGATTAGTGGTAGGGTTAGGGTAATGTTGTGAATCGAGTGGCCCATGGTGGTGGTGGGGTTATGGTATGGGCATGTATGTATGTATGTTATGGACGACGAACACAGGCAACTCGATTCACAACATTACCCTAACCCTAACACCAGATACTGACTGGTTTTCGGACCCCCCCAGACCCCCCCAATAAAGCAAAACTGCACGTTTCAGAGTGGCGTTTTATTGTGGCCAGCCTAAGGCACACCTGTGCAATAATTATGCCGTCTAATCAGCATCTTGATATGCCACACCTGTGAGGTGGGATGGATTATCTCGGCAAAGGAGAAGTGCTCACTATCACAGAATTGTTCAGATTTGTGAACAATATTTGAGAGAAATGGTTATTTTGTGTATATATAGAAAATGTTTTAGATCTTTGAGTTCATCTCATGAAAAATGGGAGCAAAAACAAAAGTGTTGCGTTTATATTTTTGTTCAGTGTAGCTACTAATGATATATTAAGCCATTACACAAGGAGCCCAACATGATTTTCTTAAATATTTATTTTCAAAATAATTATATCAAGTATTTACAAAATTACTTTCTGGACCAACCAAAATCTGAAAATGTGCAAATGTAGCCCCCTTCTCATTCTGAATAACCCAATCACATTTGCTTCACAGATAAGACTATGTGGAGAACTCTACTACATGTAGGGGCAAACAACAAATAACATTATTATGGCATCAAATAAAAGACCTTGGCTTTGTCCTTACAGCGTCAGTATACAGATGATGAATCAGTGCACCACATTAACTTAAACATTGAACTAATTCATGTTAATGAACAATTTCAACATATTAAATACAAAATCCGACATTATCATTAGTACAGTTGTGTATCCTAATTAGCGAATACACAGAACCTTTTTTCTTGTACAAGCTCTGAATGAAGATATGTAAGGATTACCTCATTCCAGACACACTTGTTCTAAACAGTACAACAGGAAACCATTTAGTTTATCATCAGGTCCAGATTGTGTTTCATCTCATTTGAATAATTATAGATTTGTAGTACAACTTGAGCAATTCTTAATTAGGACTATGCTGTTTCCCCTAAGATCTCCTGTCAGCTCATTGTTAGTCAGGCTTCAGACTGAAACACAAATACTGAATGAGCCAACCCATAATAATCACACATAACCTTGCATAAAGAGAACTGCATACATGCACACACATCACAGGTCCGTCTTCTCAGGGATGTTTAGCACTATCGAGGGCATACTGGAGTTGGATGTTCCCACACTAAAGGGAGTGGGGGTTTCTCTGTACACTAAATCTAGCAGGGCCTCTTGAGAAACAGGGGCGGAGGCTGAGCCGAGACCCGGTGGAAAGCCTGGGGCATGACTTGGCTGTTGGTGAGAAGAAAGCGATGTTACTGAAGCCTGTGTGGTGCCTTGCTGGACCTGAGCAAGCCTCTCCATCTCTGCATGCTTCAAGCCTCTCCTCTTCCCCAGGACCTTGACGTAGTTGGCTGGGACGAGTCCTGTGGTCTGGCCATCCAAGCTGGCCAGCAGCCAGCCACGCACCTTGGGCTGTTGCTCTAAACACAGGGTAGAATACAAGGTCACAATCTGAGCTCATCAACATCAAACACACACACTAAGCATTTTCTTTTTAGAAATCTTGAATTTTTACACAAAATGCCTTTCATGATCACTTCCTCCAAGGAGGTTTTATATTTTGCCTCGGTTTGTTGGTCTCAGCAGAATTACAGAAAAACTACTAGCAGAAACCTTGGTTTAGCATAGCCTAAGGAAGAACATGTTGGAGATCTTAATCAAGGGGGATGGAAGCACAAAATCATTTTCACTTTTGCTAACATTGCAAGGCAGGCCGTGCTGCATTCATGTGGTGTCAAAGAAATCTGACAAATGGGTACCAGAATGGGAAAATTCACATGAATGCCACCTTAAGTTAGAACAACTTGGAAACAAATACTCATATGTTGTCTAAATGCTCTGAGCAATTCAATACAACACATGTTCTTTGTAGCATCCATATTGTTCCCACATTGCGACATAAGATAAGATGGACTATTTTTAATCCTTCGTGGGGAAATTGTTTCTCTGCATTTGACCCATCCTAGTGTTAGGAGCAGTGTGCTGCCATTTTGAACGGCGCCCGGGGTGCACTGTAGTGTAGTGGTGCCTTGCTCAGGGACACCTCGGTAGCACTTGGTCTTGCCGGGACTTGAACTGGTGACCTTCCAGTTGCCAAGCCAACTCCCTATCGACTTCGCCACCACCGCCCTCATAAAGACATACAAAAACCAGCAACTCACCATTAGAGGAGCAAGTGCCATTTTAATTGAATATTTGTTTGATACTCTTCACTCAAAATACACACTTTTAAAGGCTTTTTGATTGGATATGTCAATTTCAGTTATTTCTATATTCTAGTTTAATGCTAACATAACTTTCACTGCAAATTACTAGAAGTTTATTTTGTTAAAATACAAACAAAGTCAAGGAACTTCCAATTCTGTCTTTAAACACTTTTCAAGGATTTATTACATTGACTGTAATGGTCTAGTTTACCATTCTGTAGGAGAGGAACGTGAGGACAGAATACATTCTCATGTTATTATTAGCGAGCTCTCACCTTTAGGGGCGAGGTTGAGCATGTCTCCGGCCCGCACAGAGATCTCCTCCTCAGACGCAGCAGAGAAGTCATACTCTGCTCTGGCCACCACATGGTCATCCTCCCCATTCGCCCAGTTAGTGGCTAAACAAAGAA
Source organism: Notothenia rossii (assembly GCF_949606895.1). Classification (NCBI taxonomy): domain Eukaryota; kingdom Metazoa; phylum Chordata; class Actinopteri; order Perciformes; family Nototheniidae; genus Notothenia; species Notothenia rossii. Next base: position 64,909,627 of record NC_136909.1, on the reverse strand, counting down.
ACACAAAAGAATTGTTACTTATTATTGTATTAAGAGTAAAAGACAGGCTACGTACACCAATATCAGCTTTTCTAGTACAGAATTAATTGATGTTTTTTAAAGATATCAAAACATCTTCAACTCTAAGTCTTTGATATTTTCTTGCTACTTTCAAAAACTCAAACAATAACAGAGACGAGTACCTGCCGCAACACTTGCTCTGTCTGTGTGTTTGAGGGAGGGAGAGGGTAAGCTATTACATGTAATGTTTCTGTAAGGATGAGTACGCTTTTTTTCCTCTAGCAGAAAAGTGCTGGTCGGGCGGTGTGGTGTGCAGATCAGATATCAGAGATTTCTAAGTAGAAGCACATAGAGCAGCCGCACAAAAAGGTCAGAGCATTTGAAAAACTACCATGGCACTATGTAGATAAAAAGGAAAATACTAATAATAATTTCGACATCATGTAGCTTCAAAGTTTAAAACTGTACGATAGAACCATTTCATTTGCCTGTAGTCTGCCATATACAGCTGGAGGCTTATTGTTTTGGGGGATTTGGGGGGAATTTATTTTAGTATTAAGTGGTCCTTGGTCTGAAAAAGTTAGAAATAGATAAAGTGTTTCTTAACTGTTGGGCAATGAGACACAGAAATGTTTTCATTCCAAATAATTGGTAAAGCCAGCAGTAACGGTGAACTCAACTGTGCTAGCAGCTGCTTGCTAAGTGTTGGACATTTCTTTACAAACTGAGAGCTGCTGATCTAAAGTGTAAAATAAATTAAGGACAGCTCCTGAGTTAAAGAAAGTATGTGCATACACATTTAAAAGTTCACCATCTCATGTGTAAAATGTGGAATATGAGCCTCACCGCTTTCCTCAGAGCCAGGGTCAGAGCTCAGCAGTTTCCAGATAAGGTAGGGTCCACCCAAAACTACAACAAAGAACAGAAGGATAGGCCAGGACTTCACAGGCTGGCCCTCAATCCCCGCTCCATCCCCTCTGGACACACTTGTAGCAAGGGCATCACTTGAACTGTCTGCCCACAAGTCGTCCACCTCAGCATCTGATCTCCGGCCCAGCAGCCTCTGTAACCGTCGGTAGAAGTAGCGCAAGGTGCGTACCAGAGCGAAGGCTGACAGAACTCTGGTGAGGTGTGAGCGCAGCCGTGTGAGGTGGTTGGCTACGTCCAGCACAGCTCGGAAACTGCTGTACACGGCTGAAAAGGTGGCGTCCAGCATCATGCTGACAGAGCCAAAGGCCTGGACGATGCTCTCGATGGACTGGAAGGCTCCGCGACTGCTTTCCTCCGCCTGCTGCACGAACCGGCTGGGGGCAACCTCTTCCGTGTGAGGGGGGCGGCCGTACCCTCCTCCCATGCCGTAGCCACCACCACCACCATAGCTGTATGGGCTGTAGCCTCCATACATGGAGCCCCCATAGGGGCTGTAAGACGAGGAGTTAAAAGAGCTGTAGGACGGTCGGTAAGACTGCTGGGCGGAGCGAGGGGGCACCGGGGGAACCATTCTGGTCAGGACGGGACGGCCTACAGGAGCGGGGCCTGGAGCCAAGCCAAAGTTTGCAGATCTGTGTAATGAGACAAGACAAACGGTTAAAAACATTGTCAATTATTTTATTTTTTTTATCAACATCGTCCACAGGACTAGGGTGAGAACTTTTAGGATTTAAGTCAAATGACAGTGTTGTTGTTGTTATTTGTATCAAACTGAGCTTATATGTTATGTTTGGCAGTATATTGCCCTTTAAAGTAATACATGGTTTTGTTGTTGATATTTTTGTTAATCAAGCCCAAGAGTCCATATTATGTATTATTTTGGTTGGATGATTTTTTAACATTTGGTTCCCCTTTTATATGTATTTTCCCATTCCAATTGCAACGTAATTCTAAGTATGTGCATTAATATGATTTATATAATGCTATACATTATTTATGTATTTTATTTAAAAAACATTACAGATACTACTAATGCTTAGACCTATTACGTTTATTAAAATAAATAGCAGCAAACTTTCACGTGTGTGATTGATTTGTAAAGACAGTATTTTTTAGATACAAGTAGTTATGTCAAAGTTATAAAGTATGAAATGAAAATATTCAAGTAAATTACAAGTAGCTCAAATATACTTGAGTAAACGTAGGTTACTCATTCATTGCACCACTGAAAACTACCCAAAGTTATAAGGGGCAATTCGAAATTATTAAAAGGTTTTAGTTTACATGCTGCGATGCATTTAATGTACAGCGTTTCGATCCACACTTTATGTAACTTCAGATAGCAGACACGCAACATGGCGTCATTAGGCCTAGCTTGTTTGTTAGCTATTAGTAGCACAGGATAGCTTACTTTATTTAAACGGCTATCGTCGGTAAAAAATATTTTTGACAAATACTAATTAGATCATTGTTCAGTGTTTTAAACCACCATGTCAAAGTCTCAACTGTTTGGAAGATTGTGCAACAACTTTAGTGTAAACTAGCTGGTTTAAGCTAGCTAACAACAACTGCGAATCAGCTGTAGTTAGTAAACAAAAACCGTGTTAAACTAAGGCTATAGCGTTTACCTGTAATTCATAGGTGCACCCATTGCCCCTGGGATCATCCTTTCCCATGGCTTCTGAGGAGGCTGTGGATCCATGGCAGAATAACTTCCACAAAGTGTAAAAAATATAATGCGAACTCTGTCCCCCTGAAAGACTGTCCCGCTGCCTTCAGGTTCCTCCGTAATTTCCTGCTTCGGATCGGATATCGTAACTCATGTGTTTATAGACGTATTCAATAGCCCTAAAGGTACTGGTCAGTGGTCAGTGTATGCTTTGGTGATTGGATTTTCTTTTCACAAAAGTATATTCAAAAACAAAAAACGACTGGATATTTAATTTTCGTTTTAAAATGGAAAAACCAAAATTGAAATACAAGGCGTTTTTCTTTATCATGGTCCAAAAGGGATTTACTCAACTTAAAACACGGGATGATTTTCATTTTCTACTTTTCAAAACAAAAAATAAATCACTAGAAAACAGAAACAAAAAAACTACCGTATTGTTAATATTCTGCTACCGGAAGTTACCTTACAAAATAAGAGTGCAGAAAAGGTCAGAATCCGTGTATCTACGGTCCATTTGTTTTTCTTTATTAAACAAGTAAACGGAAGAGCCAGCGCCGTCTATTATAGGGCTCTGCATATACCATAGGCCTATACCCTACCTTTAACAATCCTGTACGTTTTTCAAACTCGATTAGTTCACCCTCGATGGTTAAACAATGAAATGCACTTTTCATCTTTGTCCAGCAGAGGGCACTGTGATACCTCACAAAACTGTCTGTAGTATACCATAAATATAACATATATATATATATATATATATATATATATACCGTCTATGAGTTATACATACACATATTGCGGATAAAAGGGTATGTTCTCTGTTGAACAAAGAAGACGGATTTCATTAGTATTTTACATATTGATATTTCGTCACATTGACAGTAGTCAATCTCAAGTGGTTGGCTAAAACAGAAACCGAAGTTTGGATTTCATTATCTACCCAACTGCCCAACATTCAGGAAGCCGGGATTTAAAACGTTAGCTGAATAAACAGACTACTATTAGGAAGTAAACATTACACACACACTATGCTCCTATATATAATTCCTCTTCATGATATGATGCTTCTGTTGAAACGTGGCTGAGTTCTGCTTGTTATACTCTAAATAATAACATTACTATAGAGACATGCTTACAAGGATGCATGTTTACAAAATAACTGTAAAATAAGTGATCAATTCAAAAATATTAATAAAATGCATTTAATTGGAAATTCAATACAACTTTACTGTTAAGCAGTGGCGGCGCAAGAGATTTTCTTTCGGGGATGCTGTGGGGTAGCTTGACGTTTCATAGAGGGTGCTCAAACATTTAGGGTTTCCCATTAATGTCCCGTGCGCTACAGTTGCATTTTCTACTGCAACACTCCCCACACGCACATGCATACCCGCGACTGTTACAATGAAGGCTCGATAATCAGCTCACATATAGGAGTAAGCAGGGGTAAAGTGCAATTTTTTTTTTACAAGTGGGGGGTGGACCTACCATCCTCTAGGGGTGTCCGAGGGGCATGCTCCCTCGGGGAAGTTTTTTTTTTTTAAATATTGAATTTAAATGCATCAATCTGGTACACTTTGAGAGCAAAATCAAGAGATCTATTGATACATCTCTCAACAGTCAACACCCATATGAAACAGAACTGTAAACAGATGTTCTATTTCTTTATGGATATTTTACAAATCACTCCCCTTTTAAACTTTATTCTTGTTTTACTGTCATATAGTATTTCATGCCTGTTTTTCATTTATGCTCTTATTGTTTAATATCTATAATGATCATATAAACGTGTGCCTCAGAAATACTTATTTGCATTAATCGTGACCAAACCGTTTTGAGACCCACTGAGATAACTTAGAATAAAGTTAACTATCTAAACACTCAGTGTCCTTTAGTTCACCTGAACTGAGGTTATCTGAGACTCTCAGTCTGACAGGAGAGAGTTCTCCCTCCACCTTGTTGTTGAAAAAGCTCCTTATATCCGTTAGCGTAGCTAGCACCAGATGCTAACCACAACGATCTCCGGTACCAGCGCGTGCTCTCTCTCTCTCTCGCCTGCTCGCGCACGCACACAAAACGGCTCGTGCCACACACACAGAGCAGAGCTTGAATGAAACACAGAGACCCAGAAGTAGGCTACTTGTACTTGTAGCATATTATTTTCGAATCAATCCTTTTTCAAATTATGAATTTCACACATAAAAAAGAAAAATACATACATTTTTTGGGGGTGTTTAGGGGGTGCTATGGCTATCCTGGGGGTTGCACCCCCTAGCACCCCCTTGGCTCCGCGACTGCTGTTAAGCTGTTACTTATAAATTAAATAGGCTTTATTTAACTTCAAAATACAACTACTATTACTATTATTCATTAATCACATGTATATACTTTTGAAGGTAGGGTATAGGTAAGAATGGAGAAACCAGCTCGAGTGCGCTAGAATTTGAAAGTACGTAGCCGAAAAAAACCTGCCCCTTCCTTCAGACTTCCTTACAGAGCCCCTCCTCCAACACACAAAAACGCGCACATGACCAATGAGGGCACGAGATAAGTTTGTGCACATATGGAAGGCTGACAGGCAGGTAGGCCATCCAGTTATTTTAGCTGGGCCGGCTAAAATGATTGGTCGTGCTTTTTAAAGTGCTACGGCTTCCACAGATGAAATTTTTCGATGTATTTATTGTCAAAGCATTTAATATATTCATTGCTATCGGGACGTTAAGAGCATTCCATGGAATATAACAAAAAGTGTTTCTGAAGTGAATTATCTACCCCACCTTTAATATCATATTGAAGTAGGCCTATATATATATATATATATATATATATATATATATATATATATATATATATATATATATATATATATATATATGGGGATTAGACTGTCTTACTGTGGACATTTCAGTTGACCAGGAGCTTATTTAGCGCCTTGTAGTTCCAAAAGCATTTAGTTTAAAATTAAAGAATTTATTCTAACAGGTTGTTTATATTCATTATGATATGTTTTGCATTCATAAAGAAAACGTGGGGGTGTGTAGCCTAAAAAGGGGGGAGCTTTAAGGGATGAGGTGGGGACTTTTTTGCAGAGGCGGAAAGTAACTAAATACATTTACTCAAGTACTGTACTTGAGTACAATTTTGAGGTACTTGTACTTTACTTGAGTATTTCCATTTTATACTACTTTATACTTTTACTCCTCTAAAATCCAGAGGTAAATCGTGTACTTTTACTCCACTACATTTCTTTAATACCTTAAGTTACTTTGCAGAATTGGATTGACACTGTGAAATATAATCAAGTGTTAAATCAGACTTTAGTTCCACCTGGAGTAAATTTACAAGCTACCCTGCAGTATACAAAGTCATTCAAACTAGCTGCACCTTTACCAGCTTTGAGAACACTTTCATGATCAATCATTATAAAACATATCATATATATTATTCTGAAATGGACCAATCTGCACAGTGACTACTTTTACTGTCGCTACTTTCACTATATTTTGATGCTAATACTTTATTACTTTTACCTGAGTAACATTTTGAATACAAGATCTGAGTACTTCTCCCACCTCTGCTTCTTTGCTAGTTTAAGCAACTTTTGGAGCTAGTGTTGCTATAGCTCCTTGTTTTAAAAACAATTCTAATATGTAACATTGTATTTAACTTTCAATTACTTTTGACACCCACCCTTTACATTAGTTTGTCACATGGGACACTAATAACTATTTTCTATATATTTCTCCTTTTATTGGTGACATAGCAGCTCTGAGATTTTACCTATATGACGTGTCAAGTTGGTTTTGGATGGATTCCCCTTGTAGCTTTCAGCATCAAATCAAGTGTTGAGTGTTGCATTAACCCTGTAGTATGGTTAGGGTGGAGGGGGTTGACTCCACTGCTCTGAGTGTAAAGAATGCTGCTATGAGCGAAGCAGTGGGTGCAGAGGTGTGTGCTGTGGCTTGAGGAGGGAGTCCTGTGATGTCAAGATAGTGTGTGTGTGTGTGGGGAGAGCTGTTGCAGAGCTATTTCATTAGATTCACTGGGGGTAGGATGACGGAAGATGCCTGTGTGATGCCACAATGTAGGTGTGTGTGAGTGGGGCTGTCGTTTGTGGCATGACGGTGTCAGGATCCCAGGCGAAAGGTGGGGATCTGAAGCCTGTGATGTCGAAGTGGGTGGGAAGGCGCTCCAGCTGATGAGGGTCCTGGTATTTTTTTGGTTTGTGCTGAGCATCTGTGACCTTTAGTACTGTGTAGGATAACAAGGTCAAAGAATATTAAAGATCATTACATGAAGCAAATCGATACAAATGAGCTTGAGAAATACATTACATGGTCGAAATCATGAGAACACTCCTCCTCGATTGTTGGATGCAAATAGTCTCCACTGCTTTGGTTTGAAGCTTTCCAACAGTTTTTGGAACCATTCAATGTCACAGAGGTTGTGCTCCCATCATGAATATTAAAAAGTATATATGGTAGCCATCAGTTTGCAAAGATAAGGTTAGGCATGGACCTCAAATGGTTAACGTTAGGATATGTTTCCCGTTAGGACTCTCACAAGAGTTTTCAACAGCCCCAGACAAAGAGGACTTCAAATATGTGTAGATACTTTTGGACAAATAGTTTAAGAAAGATGTCTTCAAAGTCTTTCAGGACAATGACCCCTTAGCTAAAAGATAGACAGAGCAGGGACCCCCTACTAAATGTGTAACAAATTGGGTTTCATTGAACTAAGTCTTTATCAATGAGGGTCGCCTATATTGACACATTTTTAATTGCTAATAATACTAAGCTATTAAAATAATAATTTGTAGCTGTAAATGACGGAGATTGGTTCTCCCCACAAATCTGCATTTGAAGGCTCATGGTTCATGTATATATTGATATTGATTTAGGATAAGTTAAAGAGCAAATTGAAAATTACAATTAAAAAAAGTGAATGTAGGATTTGATATGTTTTAAGAGACATAAGGGCAGGAATTCAGAGGGAAAGGAGCAATTTTGAGCTCTTCCCTTAAAAGCGGCTTTTTTTTAAGGTCATACGTCAAACGCGTCATATTGCATCACAAAGGGTAAACATCTCCGCTCTCTGACCGCGGGCATAGTTAGTAGTTGCGTTGAGTAGAGCGGTTGTGTTTTAGTGAGCTGGTATTTTTCGGTAGTTTTACATTGTATTTCACCATTTGTAATCATGGTGCAGTATTGTGTTTGTGCAGGTTGCACAAATAACAGCCTGTCAGGACATCGAGTCCACAGTTTCCCTAACGGGAAAAGGACCGGAGCTAGCGTTCGTTCCTGGGTACGTTGTGCATCCACCTCCCTGCAGCACATACTCTCCACATCTTTATCAGGAAACCGTATTACTTCTCTCTTCCCCCCCCCCCCTTCGCTGCTCTCTCTCTCTCCCCTCCGTTACACGGCACCGTAAGACGTAGTGTGGAGTTGCATTAGGTAACGCTGTGGTGGCTGTACTGCTCCAGCCGTCTCCTTTGTGTTTGTTTGTTTCCCCCTGTCTGTGTTTTTTGTGTGTGCGTGGTGGCTGTCACTCCTGGCTCCCGGCTTAACCTCCACTCACTCAATCAATCAATCAATCAATCAATGTTTATTTATATAGCCCAATATCACAAATGTTACATTTGTCTCAGTGGACTTCACAGTTTGTACAGAATATCAGTATGACAATACGACACCCTCTGTCCTTAGACCCTCACATCGTACAAGGAAAAACTTCCAGAGAAAACCCAGTTTAAAGGGGAAAATGGGAGAAACCTCAGGGAGAGCAACAGAGGAGGGATCCCTCTCCCAGGACGGACAGACGTGCAATAGATGCCGTGTGTAAATTGAAAAGATAATACATTTGCAACATAGGTAGTCCAAATGTTTGGAAATGCATGTGTGTATAATAGGAAGATGAATCCATGAGTATATCCATCCAGGACTTATGATCCAGGACCACAGCCACGACTCAAGATCCAGGACTCGCAATCCATGACACAGGACCGCAAGATCATCCATGACTCCGGATCCCGGCGTATATAGACACCAAAAAGAAAGAAATTTGGGGAAGCTGGGTTAATCGGAACATGAGAGTACACAGGTATAGACAGAGAGAAGGAAGAAGTAAGATGTCCCTCGACAAACTAAGCCTATATCAGCAAAACTAGGGGCTGAATCTAATCAGCCCTAACTATAAGCTTTATCAAAAAGGAAGGTCTTAAGCGCACTCTTAAAAACGGATAGGGTGTCTGCCGTCCGAACACAAACTGGAAGCTGATTCCACAAAAGTGGAGCTTGATAAGAAAAGGCTCTGGCTCCCATTGTACTTTTAGAGACTCTAGGAACAAGCAACAACCCTGCATTCTTGGAACGCAATGCCCTAGTAGGACAATAGGGTATAATGAGTTCTTTAAGGTAAGATGGCGCCTGCCCATTAAGGGCTTTGTAGGCGAGAAGAAGAATTTTAAATTCTATCCTGTGTTCTATAGGAAGCCAGTGTAAGGCAGCCAGAACAGGAGTAATGTGGTCCCTTTTCCTAACTCTGGTTAGTACACGAGCTGCAGCATTTTGAATCAGCTGAAGCGACTTGACTGACTTCTTGGTACACCCTGATAATAAGGAGTTACAATAATCCAGCCTTGAAGTAACAAATGCATGGACTAGTTTCTCTGCATCGTTTTGGGGCAAGATATGCCTGATTTTTGCAATGTTACGTAGATGGAAGTAGGCGGTCCTTGAAATTGATTTTATGTGGGCATTAAAGGATAAATCCTGATCAAATATAACACCAAGATTCCTTACAGTCTCACTGGAGGCCAAATTAATGCCATCCATAGTTAATATATCTTTAGATAATTTGTTTCGTAGATTCTTCGGGCCAAGTACAATAACTTCAGTTTTGGTCGTGTTTAACATCAAAAAATGTAAGGTCATCCACGTTTTTAAGTCCTTGAGGCAGTCTTGAATTTTATTTAGATGATTAATTTCATCAGGCTTGATTGATAAATATAGTTGAGTATCATCCGCATAACAATGAAAGTTTACAGAATGATTCCTTATAATATTGCCTAACGGAAGCATATATAGGGTGAACAAAATAGGTCCAAGCACTGAGCCCTGTGGCACTCCATGGCTAACTTTGGTTTGCATGGAAGATTCATCGTTGACACGTACAAACTGAGAGCGTTCAGATAGATAGGACCTAAACCAGCGTTCAGATAGATAGGACCTAAACCAACCTAAACTCACCTGCTGCAATCAGCTGTGCACCCTCCCCGACTACACACCTGCTTTCCATCAAGCCATTTACAACGGCATATCAACGGAGGCTCCAAAACCTTTCTCCGCCAGATCGTCAAGTATAAGCCGTATCTCGCGTCTCTCCTCCGGTACACAGCACCGTAGTGTGGGGTTGCATTAGGTAACGCGAGATACGGCTGATACTTGCGCATTAGTTTCTGTTATGGATCAGAATCAACAGTCCTGCCAGTAACGTTTGTATATTATCAATGCTACTTTAGTTATAGCCTGATATATTATAGCTAACTTCACAATGTTGTTATGTGACGTTAGCTAACATTCTGTAGCTAACGCCGGTCACTCACCAAGATAGCTGCCCAGTTCTCCACGGGTTCTCCTCACACCACAGCTCAATTTCTCTCCGATGGCCGTTATTTCTTCTAATCCTTGGCTGCTCCTGGTCTCTTGGACGCCTAGCAGGCTCATAATTATAAGGTTGTGGTCCGTCATATGCATTCAAATATTCATGTTCAACTTCTTCTGTGTCTTCTGTTTCTAAACTAGCATGGGGATGCATGTTTATTAATACGTTACACCGGCCGCTCTCCCCCTTGTTTCCCCCATGTTACGTCACATGCGGGAGGTCACGTGCCGAGGCTTTTTTATGCGGAAGTGAACATTTCTTACAAAAACGACGCCAGATGTCACTGTAGTGTATATTTCTGTATATGTTTTTGAAAATCTAGTGTATTCATCATTTTCCTACACATTTATTCACAGGTGTCTTTAACCTGGAAGTTGCTCTCTAAGTCTAAGTTATTTTGTATGTATACAATATATTAATATAAATGGCAAATATATAGATAATCATGATTAGTTTTGACTTTTTGAATGTAGATTTCTAACTCAAATTATGAATTCTGGACCATTGCACTTTATATTTGATATTTGTTTGCTATAACAAAAACCACAATGAAGATGGCACAATATCTGCCCCAAGAAATACCACATTTGCATTTTTTACATCTTTCTAAAGGAATAAAGTTCACGTGCCAATCTGCATAAAGTTAATTACCTTTTTTAGGAACACAAAAGGTCTTTTTCTGAATCAGATCATAGAATGATGCCCTAACTATGTCATAAAAGCATATAGTCATCTTTTCCACCTATAAGATCACTGAGTTGAAACCTCTCTATGAAATATGGAGAGCAGTTATTACTTTCATTCTTTGAGAGCAATTTCCCTGATCCTACAATTTGCAAACTTCCTGCAGCACATTTTAATTATAGGTATAGTACCTTATGTGTAGCTAGAAAGGCTCCTCGTGCAAGACCTAACTCATGTTTCGGAGCCGGGAAAATCCCACAAAGCTTTCACTGTGAATGTTTGACCAGAGCAGTGTGTACCTGTGTGTTCCTGGGTGTTCAGCAGGTTGGTGTCATTGTTTTAGAGATCATATACCAAATGTGAACAACTCAAGTGTGAGTAACCAAAGCTCACTCCTTGCTAATGTAAACTAATGTGGGCAGAAAGAAGCGGAAAGACCACTGCTTTCATTTACTCTGCACCGATATGCTGAGCTATACAAAGCTAACACTGTATGCTACATATTTAGTCACAAGTGAGTTGTTTTTTTACTTATGGTGTACACCATATTTATAACTTTAACACTAGTGTTAAAACTTGTCTAGCTTGGTGCCTTTCATGTTACCTGAACAGAATTTGATGTTATACGGAATACAAATAATGTTTTAAAAATTGTACACATTGTACAAGTAGCCTTTAAACTGTAGATACTTTATAGTTCCTGTAAGTACTGCTTTCTTCTGCATTTTTACGTTCACATCTCAGGTGAAATTACTCGATAGCAGTATTTTGATAGTGTCAGTCACTGCATTTCCCTTTTTTATGAGCAGCTGCACGTCTACATACTCCAACGTAGCCAACACATGCATGGTAAATACACAAAACGTAGTTCTGTATGTTCCACCAATAGTTTCTCTTGACAGTTCCACTTTTTTATGAGCCTCCATCTTCCTGTCTGTTACAGAGACCAAAACACACACACGGAGAGAAAGGAGGAACCACTGTTTGTTAAAAGCACCCACAACACTTTGAGGCCAATCCAGCGTGCTGCCCAGCAAAACTACGCCATAACCAGTCAGGAACAGTGGAACTTCAGAGCGAGTAAAAGAATGCTGCGTTCAATTAAGTCATAGGTCAGGTTGGACCTGTTAGTTCAATCTGTGCCAAGGAAAATAAATGGAAAATGGATTAAGAGCATAAAGGACATTTTAGGGATCCTTAAACGATTTTATCGCGTCACTTTTGTGTTTACCATCTATTGTGTTTTAAACTATTTAAGAATATACAGGGTATGTTTTAGGCTGCCACATACAAATGTCAGACTGCCCTTTGATAGATAGATAGAGAGAATACTGAAAGAATACTGGTGCACTGGCCAAGTTTCAACACGAGGTCATCAGATGGTTTTAACTTAAGAGTTAATACTAAAAAATCCATCCATTCTATGCCTTAAAGAGCAACTTCCAGGTTAAAGACACCTGTGAATAAATGTGTAGGAAAATGATGAATACACTAGATTTTCAAAAAAATATACAGAAATATACACTACATTGACATCTGACGTCGTTTTTTGTACGAAATGTTCACTTCCGCATAAAAAAGCCTCGGCACGTGACCTCCCGCGTGTGACGTAACACGGGGGACACAAGGGGGAGAGCGGCCGGTGTAACGTATTAATAAACATGGATCCCAATGCTAGTTTCGACACAGAAGACAGAGAAGAAGTTGAACATGAATATTCAAATGTATATATATGACGGACCACAACCTTATAATTATGAGCCTGCTAGGCGTCCAAGAGACCAGGAGCAGCCAAGGATTAGAAGAAATAACGGCCATCGGAGAGAAATTGAGCTGTGGTGTGAGGAGAACCAGTGGAGAACTGGGCAGTGATCTTGGTGAGTGACCGGCGTCAGCTACAGAATGTTAGCTAACGTCACATCACAACATTGTGAAGTATTAGCTATCATATATCAGGCTATAACTAACGTAGCATTGATAATATAGTAACGTTACTGGCAGGACTGTTGATACTGATCCATAACAGAAACGAATGCGCAAGTATCAGCCGTATCTCGCGTTACCTAATGCAACTCCACACTACGGTGCTGTGTACCGGAGGGGAGACGCGAGATACGGCTGATACTTGACGATCTGGCGGAGAAAGGTTGTGGAGCCTCCGTTGATATGCCGTTGTAAATGGCTTGATGGAAAGCAGGTGTGTAGTCGGGGAGGGTGCACAGCTGATTGGAGCAGGTCAGTGGAGGTTGAGCCGGGAGCCAGGAGTGACAGCCACCACGCACACAAAAATAACACAGACAGGGGGAAACAAACAAACACAAAGGAGACGGCTGGAGCAGTACAGCCACCACAGCGTTACCTAATGCAACTCCACACTACGTCTTACGGTGCCGTGTACCGGAGGGCAGAGAGACAGAGCAGCGAAGGGGGGGGGGGGGGGGAGAGAGAAGTAATACGGTTTCCTGATAAAGCTGTGGAGAGTATGCTGCAGGGAGGTGGATGCACAACGCACCCAGGAACGAACGCTAGCTCCGGTCCTTTTTACTGTGGACTTGATGTCCTGACAGGCTGGTATTTGTGCAACCTGCACAAACAATACTGCACCATGATTACAAATGGTGAAATACAATGTAAAAATACAGAAAAATACCAGCTCACTAAAACACAACCGCTCAACTCAACGCAACTACTAACTATACCCGCGGTCAGAGAGCGGAGATGTTTACCCTTTGTGATGCAATATGACGCGTTTGACGTATGACCTTAAAAAAAAAGCTGTTTTTAAGAGAAGAGCTCAAAATTGCTCCTTTCCCTCTGAATTCCTGCCCTTATGTCTCGTAAAACATATCAAATCCTACATTCACTTTTTTTAAATTGTAATTTTCAAGCAAGTTTAAGCATAAATGTAGAAAAAAAAAAAACCTGCAAGATGCTCTTTAATGTTTGTATAAGCGTCAGATCTAAACACCACTTCTATTTTCATTTGTGGTTATCCAAACCAAAAAATCAAGCTGCAAATGAACATAAGTAAGTGAATAAATATTATCAAAATTAAACTTTTGCATTAAGATTACTCTGTGCAAATTCCTCTGAGTGTTGCTTCCAATGAAAAGCGTGCCCTGTGGTAACCCCCGTCTGATTTTGTGAGATAAAGGCGCGCTAACTCAGGTGTAGTGTGAGCGGATGCCGGTGTCGTCAGCAACCATTTGCAGTGAGAAAGAGTCTCTGCGGGCTTCACAGGAAGGGGGAGATAGGGGAGGAGACAGAGGAGGAGGGGCTTTACTGGAAATAGGTGGCTAAACAGGTCTAGCTTGCCTTTTCCAGGACATGGTAAGGAAATATTGAAAGAGACACACTGCACCCAGCATCTATGTGTGCACAGGACGACGCAACATACAGTACATGCATGTGCAACAACACAATCCTGCTTTGTGTGCATTGTGAGATCTTTCTGTTCACTCAAATACTAATGCAGATTTTTGCAGAAGTGAAATATCCTGACTGTCAAATAATGACTTCTTCAATGTCTATGTTAGGACATTTGATCCTCTGAATATTAAACAACACTAGATTTGATGGTGCAATACTTTGCAATATGTTCTTAATTCACACCTTAACAAGCAGTTAGATTGCTTGCAAATATATATTTGTTATTAACATCCATCTCTCTTTCTTAAAAAACCCCATTTAAAGGTCCGCTTCTTAATGTTTTCAAGTGAACAGTTTGGTGAATTGACTCATGTATACATCAAGGTACTTTGAGTGGTTTTCAATAATGTAAAAGGTGTTGCTACCAATAAAATACACAGAATTATAATGATCTATTTTCAGCTCATTGTGTTTTTTATGACCTGCAACTTTACTATTTTGGTTAAGTGTCCTATTTCTAAACAAATATAATTAACCCACTGTGCGTTCCTGCCCTTGAAACAGTTGAAAGACAAAGTAAGCAACAAGCTGGTCAACATAATGGAGCATTTAGCTAATAGCATCCAGCACTCGAAAAGAAAAGCTTAAGGCAAAAGGAGGAGGACTCTGCTAGGTGGCCATACACATGACAGTTTAGGGTGTCTCAGATCACAATAATTATTCTAATTTTACCATAGTGTTACTTTTGCGCTTTAAACACAAAAAACTAAAATGCTGTCTGCGAATGAGTTGGGGCAAATTAATTAGAACCAAAAGCCTGTGAGCGAAATTGTTGACAGTGTTCTGTGCTCTGAGGTTAAATCAAGATTCACTGTGGTTCCGTACAATAAGACAGGAAGGAAGCTACATACAGCATTTCACCTCAGCCTCCCAATACAAGAGAAAACAAAATTATCTCCAATGTACATCCTGGATTCCTTGGTAATGACGCTTTAGGACTTACTGCTAAGAATCGAAATGTTTGTATTGAAATGAAAACGTGAATGAAACTGATGTAGTTATGAAATCGCACAACACAGAGACTGTACTATATAGCGTTCGTGCTAAAAAAGTATGTCAAGGCTGTGATCAATGATTTTCTCATCAATTGAATTTAAGGGCCAAATATAATACATCCCTAAAGGATAAAGCCATTACTTTAGACGTCTCCTGATGTTTCCTTGAGCACTTAATTCTAATCAAATCTTAAAATGTAGCCTTCAATACATTTTTCATGGCTCAATAAACTAAGATAATCTGGTGGTGTCTTGAAGTTAATCCTTGATTTGCGGTGACCGTCAAAAACTTTTGTGAAACCCACTGCTCAAACTATCTTAACCCTCAACCAGGGTCAGATCAGTGCCTGAAATCAAACATGTGCAATACATCCTAATAAGCTACATGAACTCTGCTTAAAGGTCAATATAGCATGCACTAGGGAATTATTTGCATCAGTTTACTACATTTACCATTGAAACAGGGCGACAGTAGCTTAGTCCGTGGGGTTAGGCTATAAGAACATAATTACGGAGCTTGGACTGTTAGTTTAGAAAGTACCCTTCAATCTGTGGTTTTGTTGCACCTGTATCCAGGGGCGCCGCCAGGGATTTTTGGGCCCCATGAAAAGATTTTCTTAATGTTTTAAAACTGTTTGGGCCCCTGTCAGTCACGGGCCCTTAGAACCGTCCTAACTTTTCACGCCCTTACGGCGCCCCTGCCTGTATCAGCAAACATCTGCCCTGGTTGAGTGCCACTAAGCACTGGCAGGTGACAGCTGAAAATGAATGGATTAATTTTAAATGCATATCCAGTAGATATATCTTAGACTCTTGATGCCTGATTGAAACCTAAAGGTCATAATCAGTTTTATATGCTTCAGACTTTCACATCATATCATGTAAAATATGATACAAATACTAATTTAGCATGGCCAAGATCAAATGGAGAAATATGTATCTTTAAAATGACATGACTAATAGGATATTTGAAGACCTTGATACAATGGTTTTTTGCAGGTTTTTCAAGCTAAACGTTGACTTAAAACAATGTATCACTTGTATCACTGGCTTTGCTACAGTATAGTCATTACATTTCCTTTATTGGGCAACTGGTGACTTCTAGATTTGAGCATGCATATTCTGCACAAAATCCAAATAATAAAGAGCACTGCATAAAATGTGCGACCAAAACTAAAGTGTGTTTCTCTACACACAGAATAATTGTGCTTTATGTTTAAACCATAAAAACATGTTGAACTATAATTATGTTTAGGATTTAGTTGGCAAAATGTTATTTTGCCAATCAGTACATTTGTTATATAGTTAGATGAATAATAATCTCATAAATAACTGTTAAAAGCCACATCAGGAATATTGTTAGCTTAGCAAAGCATAAACACTGAAAGCAGGGGGAAACAGCCAGTTTAGCTCTGCTCAAAGGCAACCAAATTCACCAGCACCTCTAAGTTGACTAATTAATACATTATATCTCTTTTGTGATTACAAAACCTAAGTATATAAGTTAGTCAGACTATGTTAGCTTCAGACATGAGCCATGCTGTTTTCTCAGCTTCTCTTTATGCTAAGCTAAGCTAGCAGTCTCCTGGCTGTTGCAGATCAAGTTCAATAGCTTAGTTTGGATTTTTGTTTTTGTTTTGAATGATTGAAAAAAAAAGAAGGAAGAAAATGTTTTGTCCATGACCAAAATCATGATAAAAGGTTAGTTGAGGACAGGCTCATGATAGCACAAACTGAAAGTGCTAAGTCATGTGGTTCAGTCTACTCACCACTTTGTTGTTGAAACATGCTTTAGTCAGAGTAACAAAGACATGCTCACTGTCAGGCTGTCACCCTATGATCTCTACCAGAGCAGCGATACAGCCTTACACACTCATGTCTATCAGGTGATTGAAGCCCAGTGCATGAGGAAGAAATCTGGGGATTTTATACACTATTGTAGATTTGAACAAAGTTGGGGAGCAAAATCTTTAGAAAGTCTGAATATATACCATGACCATGCAAAAAAACATGTGTTTCTGATTTGCTGGCAGGAGTAAATTAACCCTTCTTCTAAACCATAACTCTGGTAATATTGAAGTACAGTTAACTATAGTAAAACTGATGCGACGTGTGTCACTTCTTCTATTTACCCCTGTTCCCATTCTTTGTGCTAAATGGCTGCAGGCACTAGTTTCATATTTACCAAGCAGACATATTTCTGAGAATAGTATAGATCTTTTAACATAATTCTTGGCCAGATAACAAAAGTGTACCTATAACTGTCCATGTAATAAGTGTGATAACTCTTTTGTGTACCAATACAAAAAAATTATGTTGTATACAATACTTGTTCTCCTCTTCCTTTCTGATCATATATCAGGGCACCTGGTCATACTTTACCACATATGCATAATGCTTGTATATGAAGATGATGTGAATAATAGCCTATAAAATACAAAATAATTGGAACAAGACAGACTCTGTTTATTAAGAAATTATTTAGTAGAAAAATCCCAAAACAGCAAATCTTACAAAGTGGTCATCAAAAATATTCTGGAGGGCATACACGATAGGATACACTAGGCTTGATCAGCCCTGTGTCTATTCACAATGTCCTCTAAGGCAAACGTTGAACCACAGTATGAACTTCAGCTGAATTAATGAAACATCAATACAAAACACAATTGAAATCTGTATATATAAAACTATTAGGAGAAATTATCTGAGAACTCTGGAAAACACATGTGATCACTGTTATGACATAGTCATTACAAAGGAAAGACAACACTAAATGTGTTTCCAACCACTTCCTCAATGGAAATTTCAGTACCTTGCCAGTTCTTGAGCGTTTCAGCATGGTTTTTGCTTTCACTCTCAACTATGGCTAACATATATGTACAGAGTGCATAAAAAAGCAAATATTTGCTAAAAAGAAAAATCAATAAAATGATAAAAATATGTAAGCATCCTTTACAAAGCAATAAAAAGAGTAAACACATGATAATAAGCTGTACAAATTCAACCAACATCCATTTCCTCCCCGTTTTTTCTTTCAAGATTCAACACTCCAAGAAAACATTAAAAAACGATACAGTATGTTAACAGTGAATCCAGCTTCACCTGAGAAAGACAAAAAAAAGAAAGTAGTACATTCACTTCTGCGAAAATAGAATTTTGCTTGGAAACCATCGGCATTGTATGGTTGTCCTTACAACCTTCAGGTCTCTGGCTTGCAGAAGCCACATTTCATTTGAGGTAAGTTTGTATTGACTAGTTTGGACAATACCTACTGAACAACAGCAGCTGTAAACCAATCAGTGAATTAGGCGGAGTGACTAAAAGGACACTGAAACAACGATGGCACACCTCACCAGTTCAGAGCTACAAGTTGAGTTGGAATCGTACCAAACTTTAACTAGGGTTTTTGAAAAAGGCATCATTGATATAAATGTCATATCAACAGCACTACTATTTATTTTCTCAAATATTCGAAGAAATAATGTTTTTTTTTTAATCAGTTTAATAGTGTCTTTTCAGATTAATAATGGGAAGCAAAGACACTTTTGCCCCTTTTCCACCAAACCAGTTCCAGTTCTAGCTCCGTGCTAGTGCTCTTCTGGTTCTGAAAGTTCTTCTTTTTAGCCCAAGTTTTTTTTCGACTGCGTCGGGTCGATGATCGCGTTGCTTTTAATCATACAAAGCTTTTCTCCAGAGTGGCGTGGTGCATTGTTTATTAATGTGTTTCAGCAGCATTTACCGACCACTGCAGTGCTGCTCATCCACCAGAGTTTATTCTCCCATTAACTCACGGCAGCGGCCGCTGTAAAGTCTTCACTGTCTGACTGTCACACAAGCAGCTGATACATATCCTCCATCCCCATAAGTGAATGTGTTTCAGTATAAATTGACGCTGTTTGGCATCACAAAGCTGTTATGAAAGTTTCTCTGGTATAAAATGGGTGATGTTAGCATAGCAACCGAAGCTAATCTGACAATCTTGACTATTTGTTGCTATCCTATTGTGGCATAAGCCGTTTTCTACAGGCACATTTTACCGGCGTATGTTTCATTAAGATCCTTCTTGTGATAGTCGGACATGGCAACCTGTGTAGCCCATTTATTGATTCACTCTGATAGCTGCTATAATAAAACAACCGGTTTTCGGTGCTTAGGTGGAAACAGGAAGACCCAGAGCTAAATCAGGCTCTAGCCCGGAACCGGCCCTGGAACTGGTTTGGTGGAAAAGGGGCATGTGACAAGCGGCACTGCTGGCGGTTAAGATGTAGGTACGAAACATTCTGGGTGGTATCTTTACCATTTCTTTTAATGGAACATTTTCCTAATTAAGTTTACCGCATAGACAATGCTTTTGCCTGGTTCGAGATTCCAAACGGCCTCCAACCATTTCTCTCTTGTGCCCACGGATGTAACATCCCAAGCACTGAGCCCTAATGGGCCCGAATAGGTGAAGCAAATTGTCTGGCTTCGCAAGACTAAACAAGACCAATGCACTGCTGGAACTGCTTTTTTTGTTTATATATTATTATCAAATAAATGTCACTCCTTTTAGTCAGCTTGCCGGGATTGTTTTAACCAGTCATCCAGAGTTGGGAAGTGGCCTTCTGAGGCCATGCTGTTGCTTGAGTATGGATTTTGCTGATTTTTAAGAGGATGAATGTTGCCACCATCGCCTTGCCTCAATGGATCCATGTCGATGCCATTGCTCATACGAGGAAGCAAGTTGGTGTAAGTATTTTCTTGGCTTTCGCTTGGGGAATGCATCAGAGAAGCATGGGTCTCTTGTGCCACTGTGATCTGTGGCTCCTGCTTCAGCTGGAAGCCAGTGTGAGATCTTCCTCCTACAAAGCCCTTCAGAAACTCTTCCCCTTCCATTCCCCCTACGAAGGGGAAAGTGGCCAGCCCCTGTGACCCCCCTCCACCTCCGGGTACTGCACCGCTAAAGGTGCTCTGGATTGGATTAAGGTTAATGAAATTGGGCCACGCAGTTTGGAGACCCTGGTTCTGGTTGCCTAGATTGTTCTGGGCTTGAGTATCAGAAACATGCTCTTCCCTTTGCTGCTGCAGGTTGTAGAGCGACTGCGAATCTAACTGACTCAATACAGGGGCCTGGGGAACTGTTTCCAAACACTGCAAGTCCCTGACAGAGAGCTGAGGGAGGCTAGGAGCCACTCTCTGGGGGTAACCAGATCCACGGTTCTGCTGCTGTTGCCTATTGATATTAGGACGTGGCAGATTGCACATGGCACCTGACTGGTTTATGGTGACCGTATCCATTGAGAGTGCTGGGTTGGGATTTGCCCATAAATGGCTGACAGGCACATTAGGAGCTTGAGGATTCATCATTACATTCTGAGCACCGTGTTGGTAGGCCCGGTTGAATACAGGCGCTTGTTGCTGCATCGGAGGTGTGGGCTGTTGCCTCGGGTACATGTTGTTGGGGTCTGGAAAATATATGGTAAATGTCAAATGGACTCCATGTATATAGCACATTTGTAGTGTTCACCTAAAGCGCTTTGCAATGCAAGCCAGCATTCCCCCATTCATACACTGGAGACAGAGTCTACCATTCAAGGTGCTAACTGCTCATCAGGAGCGATTCACATTCACACACACACACAGAGATGGCAGGAGGTAAGGGTTTTGGGTTCAGTATCTTGCCCAAGGACTTTCAACATGAATACAACAGGGGCGGTACTACCGATTAGTAGGCATGCGCTAAAGTAGCATTAGGCATTATAACAGGCAAGGGTTATTCTGATCTTTATGTAAGCCTTGCATCTTGCTAAAGATCTAACATTACTTTTTGAGAAAAATTAGTTACCTTTCCGCATGTGGCTCAAAGTACTTGTTGGCACTGCCTTTGGCCTGTTCATTGTCAAACCAGTGAAAGGACCACCTAAAGAAAGGCCAGAAACCTTTGTTAGAATGCATACATGTATAGTGACATACAAAATACATGCACATGTAGGCATACCAGATGTTTGTACAGAAAAACTTAAAACGTACCGGATAATCCTGAGATCCTCATCAAGTGCTCTATTTTGCGCTTTTTCTCATTGTAGCCGTAAGGATCTAAAGCAAACACAAAATGTTCACGTAAATCTCACTTGATTCAGACTGAAACCAGTTCCTTGACACTATTGTCAGGCAAAGAGGAATGGGTTTGAATATACCTGAGACACACTTCATCTCTCTGGCCTTCTAGTCAGAGCGGAGCATGACACCTGACTATTCCCTGTGTTTTAGTTTTTTATATTTCTGTTGTAAATTATTGTCTTTTATTGTGATTGTAGTAATGTGTTTTTATTAAATGTACAGCACTTTGGCTTGACCAAAAATCGCTTTTAAATGTGCTATATAAATAAAACTTGATTTGATTTGATCTGAGTTGTTACTTTTAAGGGTACCGACCAAAGACATCAGTAGTACCGTTCACGATTAAACAAACAGTGTTAATATTCTAGTGGGAAATGCAAAGCTGAACAGGGCAACGCTTTCCACATGTGCTTTCTACGAGAATGATTGTGTGTCCCACTATGCCCTGTTGACGGACTTAAAAACAATATGGTTCAAATTAGGAGATTTTGACTTATTTTTTAGGACTGAAGTTAATGGTACCAGTATTGGTTCAAATGAACTGTAGATAACCCAAGAGTGGAATGACGAGAGTTTGAGTTTAGTAACAAAAAGTTGATCCATGCTTACCTTTGTCGTCAGGCAGATATCTGAAATCCATTGCTTCACTGACTTCCTGATCGGAAGGTCGGCGCAACTGCATCTGCACGGTGACCGATTCTGATATGGAGGGGTTATAGTAGGGTGGAGTCTTGAAGACGATGGCGACTTGGCGATGAACATCGGCCTGGGAGAAGGAGCCTTTGGCCTCCCAGCCTTCGGAGCAGAAGAATCGCACCTCAATGTCATCTAGAGGAATAGTGGGATGATGGGAAAATAAGAATGGAGAATGAATGATCATGCAAATAGATGGGAATTATGGCTATAAGGATTGATTTATTGATAGTGAATGCAAATGGAGAGAAAATAGATGCAAGTTATGTGAAAAACAAACATTATACTGACAAATATAATGCTGATTTACTGATTGTATGTACCTTTCTGTACTTTGTCACAGAGTAAGAAGATCTCATCCCCTCCCTTGACACTGCCACTGTTCCTGTTTACCCGACAGATCCTCAGCTCTGCAGTGTTTGGGGCCCCTGATGATGCAGAAACAAGTTGTAGGAATAGAATGCAATGGATGCAACAAATCCAATAAGTCAGACTGCAATCTACAAGCGAGACAACATTTGTATTTCTAAGAGTGATACAATCACAATCTGCCTTTACTTAATCTAGTCTATGTCCCGTGGCTCAGCATAACTTGTTCAGTGTTTGCCTCAGTTTAGAGACAGACCACAGTTGACTGTTGAAGCCTCAGCAGGTTGAGTCACATGTCACATGCCTGCTGTCAGAAGAGGAAGTGCTCCATGGTAACAGTGTTGTTTGAGGGTAAGTATATATAAAGACCATTCCTTTCTCAATGTGTGTGATGAAAACTGAACTTGTTCGCTGAAGTGCAACACTCAAAACACATTAAAAGAATATATATAGGACACACATATGCAGATTTTGCAACAAACACTACACAGCTACAGACATTATGTAGCTGTATTTAATTGTCCAACCACGGCTACTTGTGCAACTTATCAATTCTTGCAAAAAATATTATCACTTAAGTAGGTCAATAATGCAATTCTAGGCAATGGAAGGAACTGAAATGAAAATAAGGAAAAAATATTTCCAGCTATAATTAGCTTTATCAAATTAAGTCTAAGGTGAACACGCCTAAACTAAGGGAGTCGTTATTCCCGTAAGAACAATTATATGGCAATGTAAACAGGTTCTCGTAACTTGCATTTGCCAGACACGATGTCAGCATGAAA
Organism: Notothenia rossii; assembly: GCF_949606895.1. Classification (NCBI taxonomy): domain Eukaryota; kingdom Metazoa; phylum Chordata; class Actinopteri; order Perciformes; family Nototheniidae; genus Notothenia; species Notothenia rossii. The sequence goes on along the minus strand of NC_136909.1, from coordinate 64,886,309 downwards.
ACCCTTTGACGCAGACATGGATCAGACACTCACTGTTGTCGTAGATGGGGTTTGTGACGATGGGATTGAGCTGCCGGGTGTATTGGCCGCTCTCGTCCTGTAGGGAAACCTGGATACACAGGCGGACCACGTTCAAGTCGTACTCTTCCGTCTGCAGCAGCTGCTCTCGTGGCACTGAGGTCACACACACACAAAAATGCAATGTAAGTAATATGAGAAATTTATATCTGCGACCCCCTATGAAAATACTCTTTGCCAATAAGTGAAATTATTTGACCAACATGAACAAATGAATGCAGAAGTGTCAAAGGTACATAATCCAGTTATGACACCATCATCCTTGCAAAAAAGATTGTAGTAATTAAAAAAAAAACATAGCTGTAATACATTATCATCTTTTTAAAATGACATACATAATGCTGTATAATTAAGTATAATCAAAAACGTTTTGCAGGTTTATCATACAACACATTTGAAGTATGTTTATCATGCATTAGACAAGGTTTTGCAAATAATATCATGGAGCAATTATGAGCTATTATGACTATAAGTCATTAAAAAATGCTTTATCATGTTTTTAACGATAAATATACACCGGTGTATGCATATTTTAATGCATTCTTAATAGTTTTATATTGCATTCTGTAATTTGGATGCAATTTTAATGTATTAATTATAATCACAGAATGATGAAAATAAACCAAATATGCAAAATGAATTATGTGTTGAATACTTATTGACAAATGTGTCAAACCATTAAAAGCATAGATAGACAGATATGTGTTCTCATGCTTCTCACATCTGTAGGCTGTCCCCAAAACCTCAACTGTGGATAAACGCAGACACGTCACAGATAATCTTTTTATTTTCAAGCAGCCTACTCTTTTATACACACACATACAATCAAGCGTCACACATACCGCCCCATACAAACCTTGCTTTGACTGAGAGACGCCCACACACCGACACACACACCAGGCTTTCACATCTGCCTACTTTCTCTTCCACCATCTCTCAATTTCTATCTTTCGCACTCATGCCGAGGCCATACCCGCCTACAACTTGTGGCCAAGGTGACGCTCGGCGACGTCACCTCAGGGTGGAAAGAAGTGTATGTGTGTGCATTTGTGACTCCCTGCACGAGTGACCATGGGGCATACTGCCTCCTGACGTGTGTGAAAGTGGTGGGACAAAAGTCTTAAACACATTGGTATACAACCAAGACACAGATTTAGGGAAACTCCTCATCCTTACTGAATGTGTCAATTGGTCATGCTCAGTTCTAACAGCTAATTATTTTACAGCTCTGCCTCTACATGTGCTGTTGGCATCAGCTATTATTTTTTGCAAGACTCAATTCCAAATGAAGTCACAAGGCATCAGCTCATTTACAAGTCGGTTTGATTTTAGCTAAGTCATCAAATTGTGACTTGTATCTGGAGTCCTGTGTAATTAACAAGCAGAGAACAAAAGGGCAAAACAACTGTCACTCCAAGTGTTATCAGAATGTTTAGTTAGACATGATGCAGTAAACATGTCGACACCAGTTTTGTTGGTTTGCTGTCGATATGAAGCTTCAAGATTTGTTAAAAAATTCTGAAATTTGATATCAGATTTGACCAAAACATGACAGCCTTGCTCTTAATGTTCTATGTTAGATGGCATTTAACATTCACACTCTGAACTACTTTATCAACTGCAATTTTACTTTGATACAGCAGTAGAGAAATTGTTTGACATTTCGGGAAACACTCTCATTGCGTTGGGTCCGAGAATTAGATGAAAAGATCAATACCAGTTTCATAAATGTCCATTACATATTAATTAATGATAAAACATCCAGGAGGGTAGCTTATCAAAACAACTGGATACATGGGGAAACAGATAGCCTTGCTTTATCCAAAGCATCATCAAGCGTCTACCATCACTCTCGAGCTCACTCATTCACAATTAATATTTAATTGTGTCAACCGCACAAACACAAAGTGTACAACAAGACATAATGTGATACGTTTAAACAAATCTGTTGATACTTAAAGCTAATTTCAACTTCCATGAATATAATAGGTTCAGTTTAACTTGCATTGTGGTGGTTTACAAGCAGATGTAACTTTGCTACTTTGTGTCTCGTACATTTGACATTGAATATGTTGTTCCTCAAGGAAGCATTGTAGGACCTATTCTTTTTTCTTTACACATGCTCTCTCTGGGTACTGGAGGTCAATATATGGATGTTATATCGATATCAACGTATGAGGGTAGATTAAGACTTATATTTTGGCTGTGAGTGTGTGTGTGCACGTGTGTGTGTGTGTGTGTGTGTGTGTGTGCACGTGTGTGTGTGCACGTGTGTGTGTGTGTGTGTGTGTGTGTGTGTGTGTGTGTGTGTGTGTGTGTGTGTGTGTGCTCAGGCTGAGTTCAGGTGAGTTTCGCGGTGTCTCCCTGTCTCGCAGACCCCACTCAGAAACCAGGAAACAACCTCAGCAATCCAGCACACACTGTACGCTCCAGCAGCGAGCCCCGCAACGTCCCGCCAACATGGCACCCAGACCCCACGCAGCATTCTTATCTGTTTTTCATTGCTACTGGTGTCATTTTCTGGTTGCTAACGCCATTGTAACACATAATCACTGATGTTCCGCTGTAACGGTGGTGGCCTCATCAGAACAGAGTGGGCGAGCTGACCAATCAGAGAACAGTGGGCTCATAGGGAGGGGGTGCAGGAGCTCCAACAAGCCGTTTAGGACAGAGTGGATACACATACTATACAGAGATGCTGTATAAGAAACCAATGTGATTTTGGAACATTTAACAATGTAAATCTATTGTAGTAGACCTCAACAATGGAATTATGATCAGTAGAAATGGCCATGAAATGGGACCTTTAAGTGTCTTGACTCTTTACTTGACTTTGAATGCTGCAATAAAGTAAAGTGATGTCATTTTCAGAATTGACCAGACTGTTTAACTTTAACTATGTTTAACAAGCTTAACTATTATTTGCATTTACCCAGTTAGTCATTTTATGACTTAACTCATTATTATTTATCATTCTAAAAATCTTATTGTTTGAATATTTTGCATATATATCGTCACAATATTTATATTGAGGTATTTGATGTCCTCTGTATCAGCAAGTACTACTTCTGGGCAAATTTTGTAGTCACCATATGTTAAAATATCACTGCCATGCTGATGATACACTAACAACAACAAAATCAACAACAGTGACACTGTGAAAATCAACCTCTGGGTGCTGAATGGTCTCCGGAACACAAATGTTGTGGGTAGCAGAGAAAGACAGACAGTGGAGAAACTGAAGGAGGGAGAAATGAAGAATTGCTTGTGTATGAAAGCGGAACTGTTGTATCAAATATTGATGGAACATAAAAAGTTGGTATGTGTGTTTGAGATGCTGGACAGGTGCAATAAAGTGGCTCAGATGTTAAAGCAGTGGTGAGTGAACCTGTGTGGTGGAAAAAGGCCCGGAGTTAGTGGGCACCCCGGCTGCACAATGCTGCAGCTGCAGAGGGACGAGGTTATCGGCTGCGATGCAGACGAGGACAGTAACGGAGGGGGTCGGTGATGGGTGGGCAGTGGGGTAAGTGGTTAAGAGTCAATGTGGGAGCAGAATATGAGAGTATGAAAGGAGGGGCGGCAGGTGCCAAATCTCACCACAAACAGTGTCTCCATTGCATGACTCACAATTTCATCAAGTTTCATGGCATGCATCGCTAGTTCTTGTGTCTTACTGAAATGGAAATCTGATGTTTTGTCAGTCCAACTCAAAGATATTCAGCTTATTATGATATAAAGCAGAAAAAACAGAAAATCCCTATATTTGAGAGTCTGAAATATGTAAATGAAAAATGTAATAACTTCAATGATTCATTGATTATTGAACTAGTTGGCCGTGTTTTTCTGTTGAGTATAACTGGATAACTAAACTAATCGTTGCAGTTTTATTGGATACAAACATAGAAAAGGATTGAAAAAGACCAAATGGAAAATATATATATATTTTTTTCTCCTCAGGAAAATAATCTAATCTATACCCACGCCTCTAACTTGTCAATCATTTGGAAATATGTGAAACAATTTACTAGGTATATCCCCCAATGTTAAACGGGAAGACATACTAATACAGAAACATGTTACAACATCACACGCAGACATTATTCACTTCTGTGTCAACACTACTTCAGCTGAGGTGAGCTTTTGGCTAATAGACATTAACACAAACACAAACATTAATGTAGCACAAACAACATTTCACATGCATGATATGAGTTGCGGTCAGGGGGTTTGTGTGTATGTGTATGTGTGTAAGGTGTTTTTTGTTAGAGTGGGGGGAGTGCATGGGGCATATCTCCCCGTCACAGGAAGCAGCTGAGTTTCAAAGCAGAAGTGAGCTGAAGAGAAGGCAAGGTTAAATTCATGTGAAAAAGAAATTCAGCTGCCCATAGTACAGTCTCTAGTAATCAACACATTGCATCTGTGTTTAGTTTTAGCTATGGCTACCTGAAATCTACAGTAACAACAATGTGTTATTGGCAAGGCTTTGTCTGTAGAGTAGCCTACTGTACATATCATGATACAGGGACTACTAGGCATTTCACAGTAATTACTTTACGCTAAACTACCCATCATACGATATATGGACAGGACCTCATTTCATGTTATCGGCTTATCGTACCATATATGGAGGCTAGTTTCAGCATTTTTACGTTATCAACTTATCCAACAGTAAATGGAAACAACCTCACTATTCTTTATGTTATTGACTTATTGAACGATGCAAAAACAAAACCTCAATAATCCTTTGGTAAAATATGTGGTCATGACCTCCAATATCTTAAAGAATTGGTTTATCATACCATTTAGTGACATTAGTTCCATCACTTTTATGTTATTGTCAATTTACTTATATGGAAATGACGTCATATATGGACATGACGTCACTTTTTTTGTCTTGGACCTATCTTACAATATATGTACATGACTTCAGAAATCAAATGTTTTTGCTTTATTATTATAGAATTGTGTAATATATCTTTCACATTTGATTTGATTTGAGAAAATCTTTAAATTTGAGAGAGTGAAAAAAACATGTTCTGCTACTTTGAAAGAAAAATATTATTTTCATCTATTAATTGATTTTTCCAAATATTTGGCAGTAACATTTTGTCCATTGACCAGTCCCTTAGTCAACCAATGAGTGAAGTTCAAATACAAACTATTTTGCAAACATGAAAAGTAATAAATCAAAGCATTAGAGTAAATTATAAATCTGTCATATATGTGTGGTCAGCGGCATATCTGGCTAAATCAAATTAATTCAGTCAACAGTTATCGCAACACGCAAACATGGAACACTAAAACTAAAGCACATTTATGTGTAACTGCTTGTAAACCCTCCATTCCCTCCATGATTTTTACAGACCTGTAAAGCACCATACCCTACTTTTATCATCATCTCTGAGAGCTGGGGAAGCCCCTCGGTCCACCCTCCCCCTTTAATGGATCCTGCATTCCCAGCTCTCACGTGGCATCCTGCACTGTGCTGAATTGAGTAACTGTGACTAAGAATGGGGAAGTAGCTCAACGCCTGTTTGTACACGAGAAGTGCTGCCTGTCTGCAGCGGAGCACCGCAGAATGAAAGTGCATTGAGGAAACAGCACGACTGTACACAGTGTGGTTGCAGGAGAGCGGAATAATGAGTTGATGTTAGAAAAATCCTCGCCGTTGCTTGAGAATTGGGTCAATCAGCATTCGAAATAAATTATTTTGAATTGTTTTTAACCTGTTTAACAGTAACAGCAGCAGGAAAAGCAACAGCAGCATTGACAGTGAGCAGCCACAGTCACAGTTAGTAACTAAAATGACACTCTTAGCTTTGTATAATGGCAGATATGCCATATAAATACCTTTTAGTAAAATATTTTAATCTATTTGACCCTTGTTTTGTTTTTTTCCCTTGTTGCTTGAGTTGACTCAGCAATATCTGTTACACAGTAACACAGTCACTACACACCATAAGCTACTGGTCATTTTAGACAAAGTAGCAGCCAAAAACATCCACGGTATGTCAATCTAAGATGCAGAGTGGAAACACCAACAATTCTGAAAATCTTGATATGTTGCAAAAAAAATGTTATGCTTGGCTGAGGTGAAAGAGTTGGTCTATCAATAAAATAAATGAAGTGTAATGGCAACATATTTATGACGTGTGACTTCATCGTCACCTGAAGCTTCTGCATCAGATCCAACCAGTCGTCAATCACTCCACACTGTGATCTCATTTACACTTCCTATTATTATGAGAGTGATCTGAGTGACTTTTATTTAATAACTTCATCTTGTTGCGCCCTCAAATTTGGCTATAGAATTGACACCTTCTATTAGCTAGCTACGGTGCAGTGGATTGAAACAAGATTAAAAGCTCTTTCTTTCAGCAATTTTTGTGATTGTGATTTTGACGGAACATGAAAACAGACTCTTAGTTGGACGGTTTCTGCATTACCTATCTCAAACTTGGATGAATT
>NC_136909.1:64723446-64879563 GCF_949606895.1 Notothenia rossii | reverse complement strand
TGATCTGTTTGGTATTTTGAAAAGAAACTTCACAGATATGTTTTATATAGGTATGGCCCAACAATATATTATTCAAATATAGCATGATAGGTCCACTTTAAAGAGCAGCTAGCATGGCTGTAGACTCAGTCAGGTTCTAATGCACACAAGTGGGTTGAAACTACTGCTCTCAGTCAGTGTGATGATGTAAGACAAAAACAGAAGCAGAGGATGTGACATTGGAAGAAGGACTCACCAGTGAAGGGGTTGATCCCTCTGGTCATCCTCTGTACGATCGCATCTTTCACTTCCCTCCTTCTCACACACTGGATACCCAGATTCTGGAAGCTGTGGGGATAATAAAGCAACAGGTCTGTGACAAACTGGCAGACTCTTACTATGCTGCAACTTAGAATAAAAACAACAAACACATGGGGCCAAACCTGAGTGGAATGACATCAACAAATATAATGTTGCATAACTCTGGGGGAAAGGTAATAGCAATCTTGCAATTACTCCAACCTGTCTGACTCTACTTTTAAAAGACTTCAACTATTTATTGAATTTTCTTTTATTACTTAACTAATGTGGGAATATTTGTAAAAATTACATTTGTATTGCTCTTTGGGAGAGTGTACTCGCATACGTGTGCTATTATGTTACAATAACATCTGAACATTTTGTTTATTGCAATTATTTCTTGGACCATATGCCGCCCAATAAAAGTGGTTATTGTGACAGGCATGATTTATCTACATAGGAGTTGAAAGTTGAAAGTAATCTAAATTTACTACACACATCAATGGAGGATTTGCAAATTATATACACCAAAATAAACTGACTCATTCAAACACACAACCTCTATTTTCTCTCTGACACACAGCAAATATGGGTGATGTCACTTGGGGAATTCCCATATTACCATCCTCATCACAGACATGGTTTGACAAAAATGCTCTGTGTGTGATTAACAGCGCTCTCCCTCTGTATCTGCGAGGTCACCAATCAACACTCAATGTCTTCTGAAACCACCAAGTAAAAAATTAAGTTCTACTAATAGAGAGCACATTGATTATGTTGTGGTGTGTGTTTGTTTGTTTACTTATATTGATGATTAAGACTGAGACAATGTGGCTATAATTGTTGTGATGACGTCAGTGACAGTGAGGTCATTGAATACTCATAGAGTGCTGATGGAGGTTACTGTGGGAGGAGGACTCACGCGATCACTTTGCGGTCTGGACCAAACTCGGCCTCGTAGAACCCTTCTTTGCAGTCCTTGCCCACCAGGTCGTGTGGATGCGGTCGGTACGGCTCGTTCTTCGTTACCAAGTAAACGCGTACTTTCCCTTTACCGCAGTAATTCAGGATCTGTGGAGGAATCAAATAATTAATCGTAAATCGTATAGAAAGATGCATGCAGAGGTGTAAAGAAGAGAGAAGGAGGAATATACCAGATGCTTTGAGGGCTTTGGGTGTTTTTCTGTAAAACCAATAAAGCCATGGGTTTTTACAACTCACTAAATGTGACACTAAATGTACCCCACTGGCGTCAGTTTGGAACATGAACTGCTGCCTCTAGTGGTCGTAGTAATTATAAAGGGTGTAAAGAGAACTGGATTCAGCGTTGTGAAAATTGCTGAATGGCCCATGAAGCCAAAATGGCCTGATCTATGGTGATCTTCCGCACCCATAGAGTATGAGCAATTGCGTGTTCACCGCCTCCCATCCGCTGCATCATAGAAGCATGATGGAGGGTCTCAGGTCAGTCAAATGAATAGAGGAAGGATAATATCTCTGGATTCGGCTATAAGGGCATTTTAAAATGTACGAACTTAATGATTGAAATATGGTCTATTCAAGTCTTCAGAAACTAAATAAATATATATATAAAAATAAGAGGAAATGAACAAAGGAACTGCTGTTCGTGCCCCGGTGGGAAACCACAACTCAACATTTACTTTTTTAGCTTAACTATGTAACGTAGCCTTCCAAACTTTCAAATGTGATTTAAGTAACGGGGGAAACAAGTACTTATTTTAACACAAACCCTAATATTTTTGCTAAACCTAACCAAGTAAAAACAATACGTACTTAAGTTTGGAACCTATATACGTGACAAACTGAACTCATGTAACATTAACCACTTGTTGCCCTATATGTTGAAACATGCTGGAAATGCGTTGGAAATCGACATCAAAGGTTTTCGACGTGAATCTGTATATGATTGTTCGGGAGTGAACTCTTCTTGGTTTTATGCAAAATAAACATGTAAATCTCTCGATTGAGGAAATTAAAGTTGTACCGACTGACCTGCAGACTGGGGTAGGTCCTGTTGTTGTCAGAGCTCTTTTCTCCGGGGATGCTTCCCGCTGAGCGACCCTCACACTTGTACCTGAAGCGCATTCCCCTCTGCTTCGGCTGCTCGAAGATCTGGACAGAAGGCTCGGCCACTAGAGAGAACGCGTGATTTAAACAGTTAATAAAGGGATGAAGATACTTCCCCCAATTGTTTGAATATACATGGCTGCTAAAGAGTGTTGACACAAGTTACAGGATCAATACATAAAGTATACTTGGTTATTGACTATGTTTCTAATAAGTAATAATCCAGGGGGCATTGACTTTGCAGGTCAAAAGTAATCTAGATTTTAAGACTTTGACAAGTTGACTTTAAAATGTCCTCGAGGAAAAAGGCCTATAAATCAGAGAGAGAAACAAAAATGCCCATCAGAATTTTACAAAGCCATGTGTTTTAGTGTTGATGTTTATTATTTTGGAGAAAGGTTTGTGAAAAAGAGATTTAAAACCCAAATTGTCTGCTGAAATATACAGTTTGCAGTCTACACATCTTGGCTTAAAGCAGAATTTGTTTCAGAAAGGTGTGACCAAGATGAAATTACCAATAAAATGTATAGGCTTCTTTTAAACTGCAAATCATTGTGCTTGCTAAAAAAAAAAATCAGCATTCAAAACATTGCATGAAAAAAACGGTCTGTACTAACTTGACCTATTGCATGATACAAAGCCTGCCACACTTGATGCCCGAGAGAGAGAGAGAGAGGAACTAAAACTGATCAGGGAAGTGTCTCTTATTTTGGTTTGCAGTGTTTCCAATAACTTTACAACACAACAATTTGTTTTTGTGGACATTACAGCTGAGTGAGAAGCAACCCAAGCAAAGTGACACACACACACACACACACACACACACACACACACACACACACACACACACACACACACACACACACACACACACACACACACACACACACACACACACACACACACACACACACACACACACACACACACACTAGTCCAGTTACATTTCTGACTTGATTAAGAAATCTACGTTTGCCAAATGTTGGCTCAGCCATGTCCTGCCTTCCTCATTTTGAGAGAAGTGAGAGATGATGTAGCTCACACGCAGACATTTATATCACACTATATAAACTCAGAGACCACAACCCATATACACAAGGATTAAAACAACCTCTTTTTCTCAGACACTCCTAGCACAGGTCTGAAAAAAGCAACGCTTACCAATAAAGCTAAATGAGGAAGTGAAAGACACTGCATTGCATTTACAGATTGTTTGACTTGTAGATACAGGCAGCTCATTTTGACAAAAGAGGTTTTAAAAGTCTACTTACTTAGATGTGAATCGTCCCCTAGCATCATAAGAACTGAGGAGGTAAATGTGACAAATAAGAAATAATCAGGCAAATGTTGATGCAAATGAGATACAAAATCATACTAAAAAGTTGTCATAACATAAATTAAATGAAAATAACAATATTTTACTTAAGGGGGTTTGTGTAGTTCTGCTAAAGCTATCATGTAATTATTCCAATCACACTGTAAATCATTGCAACAAGGAGGAAGTTTCACTGTGCTGTTAAACAGATTTATAACAGTGCCAACAACTGTTTAAATTAAGAATTAAATACTTGGGCTATAATCTCACATTTGTCTTAATTATAGCTAGGAAATAAAACGTACACTTATAGATGTTCTTGAACGTCAAAGTCATGATAATTATTGGTCATAACCTCTTATTCTACGAGTTACTATTATTATTCTACAGTAAATAAAAGAGTTGCCGCTCACCATCCATAATGCAGGAACACTGTGTCGTATCAAACGTTACTGTCTCTTGGAGAAGCCCGAGCTGAATGAGTGACAGTGGACAGGAAAGTGATATTTGTTAGAAAAGAGGCGACGCGGGGAATTCCCCTCCGTCACCGCCCCCTTCATCTGAACTGACCAATTAGAGGCCGCGCGAGTCGGAGCAGAGAGCAGAACGTGCGCAGTGAGGTCACTCCTCTCCACGCTGCCTATCTGAGCCCAGAGACTGTGTTGATTGCTGAGACTCAGAGGTGGGAGAAGTACACGGTTCTTGTACTTGACTAAAAGTAGAAGTAACAGAGTGTAAGAATACTCCGTTACAAGTAAAAGTACTGCAATCTAAACGTTACTCAAGTAAAGTACAAAAGTATGACCATCAAAAATATGCTTAAAGTACCAAAAGTAAAAGTACTCATCATTGGTCCAATTCGGGAATATATATATTTTGTTTTGATTATAATAATTGATCATTAAAATGTTATCAAAGCTGGTAAAGGTGCAGCTAGTTTAAATTACTTTGTATACTGCAGGGTAGCTTGTGAATTTACTCCAGTCTTATTTAAGTGTTGATTATAATTCACATTATTAAGTCAAGTTTGAAAAGCAACTAAAGGTATTAAATAAATGTAGTGGAGTAAAAGTACATGATTTACCTCTGAATTGTAGTGGGGCACAAAGTAGCATAACATTGAAATACTCAAGTAAAGTAAAAGTATCTCCAAATTGTACTTAATCAAAGTACTTATGTAAACCCACCTCTGAGATTCAGTGATAAGAGACACAATGGAGGAAAGGCCCCTGACAGCATCTCTGAATTGTGTAAAAGTCATGAAAAGAATAAAGCAAATGAAAAAATATAGCAATTAAATGAAATAGCATCAGAATCAGAATACCCTTATTCGTCCCGCAAAGGGGAAATGTACATTGTTACAGCAAAAGTGAAGATGAAGTGAAAACACTTAGATAATACTAGTAGTACTGCAGACATGTCACCACATGCATCAGAAAGCACCATACTCACTGTGCAACCTCGTGCATGGCTGGATGCCTGATGGTAGCAGACACCTCATTAATATGACTAGCATTACATTCACATAGGTAACCATACTGTTCTCATGAAAGAAAATAGAAGACCTTTGAAAAACCTGAGTTGATGAATAGTGCAACAGGCTATGGGTTTGTTGTCATATATTGTTGACTAACAGCGTTCAGTTTTCCCATAAGGGCCCACCAGTAGTGCACTGCATAATATTAGCTCCACTGGATTAAAGAGCATTTAATGTTTTCTCCACTGGATGGGCACTTGATCTTTCTTTCTCCAACTGAAGGGCACCTTGGAGTGTGTTGGATGGCATTTAAAGACACAAAGCCTTTTAGACAGAGCCATGCAGATGAGTTGTATCAATCTCAATTTTCCCTAACTATATAATCAGACAATTGTGTATTTTTCTTAAAAGATAGTTTTTTAAAATGTTCTTGTGTTGTAGAAAAGCAGCCAAAAAGGATAATGGAATTCATATCCCTGGAAATGCTTTGAGAAATGGGTAATTAACAACTATATATTTTCTTGACCTTTGAAACTGTTATTGACAAAACGCTATTCAATAGTCTAAGTCTTTTTAGTTTAATCTTCGTCTCTGTTGTATCAGACACACCTCCTTTGCTTAGAATGACCCCAGTAACTAAATCAGCTTTTGACAAAACAATCTTAATACAGACCGTTTAGTAGATTTAAATTATTTTTATTGTTTTATACATGCAATACATAAAATGTATTGCACTCCAAAAATATCATGGACTTTTTCGGGTGATATAAAAAAAAAAATACACTTATTTTTTTAAATCTTCCAATGCTAGATGAATACAGCAAAGATGCCCTATCTCGCAATATTGAGAATCAAACAATGCGTGTCCGCCCCGTGATTCGGATCAGCTCCATTAAGAAATGGGTTCTTCCCAGAGACTGTATATATACATGTTCTTCCTAGGTGCCATGCTACACCCTTCCACTATCAACATTGGGCCAGTAGTTTTGTTGTTTAAACCTGATGACAAACAAAAAAAGACAAACCAAGCTGTAAACATACCAGTGTTTCCCCTACCATTGTCTTGGCGGGGCGCTGCGCCCTGCCAACGGAGCCTCGCGCCCTGCCTGAAATTCAAGGTGTTTTTTTTTTTTATTTAAAAAAAAAAAAAAAATATATATATATATATATATATATATATATATATATATATATATATAGCACCAAATTGCAACTGAAGTAATCTATTTACGGTAACTTTTCACATTGAACATGTGCTCTTTTATTAAATAAACTAAACGCCAATGTTATTTATCCAATGTGCATGTTTCAGTGTCCACAGCCTTGCGTATTCACATTCTCCCTCCGCTATGTTTCTGAAGGACCCCACAGAACACACACACACGCGCAAATGCACACACTCACAATCAGAGACAAGAGCGGAGGAAAGGAGGAGAACAACAGCTCTGCTGTCTGCCCGTTTGTGTGTGTCCCCAGTTTCAAATTCGTTTATTATTATTTTTTAACCGCAAGCCGTTATCGTCACGGGAGAAGGACACACACTCAGCCTGCCCAGGTAGAAGCGCGCGAACGCGACAACGAACGTAGCGTGCGCATTCTAAAAATAGCTCACAGATGGTGAGCAGGTAACGCGGCTTTGAACTACAGTATTGAATTTGACAGAAAACAATCAAACGCCAGCAGAAGAATAGTCTAATGAGTTGGGTAAAAAAAAAAAGACAGGAGATGTGAGTTGGTTTATTCAGTAAATTAGCTCAGGATAATTGGATGTTCTGTCACTTGTTGATGTGAGGCTAATGCAGGATTTGCTAGCTTGATGCTACCGGCATTTAGCGGCAGTGACTCAACAAATTGCCACTTAAAATGTATCGTCAGCAATGTATGACAAGCAGACTGCTTGTTTAATGTTAGACTCACACCAATAGCTCAATATGATCATAACACGATTGCTTTCATATCAGAGATCAGATGAGGTGGAGCTGCCTTCAGCAATAAAGGATGAGGCAGAGAGAAGCAGCAGCAGCACCACAGGGTTGCAGCAGGTATGTTATATGCTGTAGTCAGGTGATATAAATGTATCAATGAAAGGAAGAAGTGTAGGCTACATGATAAGAAGGGAATAGTTTGAATTAAAGTAATAAAGTACAGTGCAACACTGTACTTTATTACTTTTCAATGTACAAATACTTTGTTACTGTACGATATCAATAACAATAATCCTTGGCGGGAGGTAACAAAGAACACAGACACGGCATTGTTTTTAGGGGTTTAATGGGTGTACGGATTCATTTAAAGGAAGTGATAAACACATACAAAAATACCCTTTCAATACATTTTAGAAACAAACATCTAAATGAACTGTTTTGTTAAATTTGTCCAAACAGCAAAACATGAGTTGTCTGAAACAGAGTGGTGCAGATTTCATTAAAAAGAGACCTACCGGCTATGAATGCTATTAAAAAAAAGATCACATGGTACAAATATGCAAATATAAATAAAGTGATAAGAAAAAACCCCAATAATGAAGAATATGCCTTTTGAAAAAACAGTTCTCTGTACATTGAAGGGGAAACTGATGCTGGAAAAAGAGCCTGTGTCCCTGTGTGTCTACCTGCTCTGAAGGAGAGGGCGCCTCGTCAGCATCGCTTTATATACTTTGTTATAGTATATCTTCTGTTCTGAAATCAAACAGTCACCGAGTTTCAGACCGGAAAGATGGAAGGTCGGGGCCTAAGACAGGAAAAGAGTTGTCTCCTGACCCCCCCCCCCCGACCCGTGGCCTCAGGAGATGCCTTTTTAAGAACCTCCACAGGAGGCGCAGAGGGGTTAACACCCAAAACGAAGGGAATTCCGTCTTTCTCCAACACATTAACAACCATCGATGCATGCACGCTCACACACGGTCAACCACATGCACACACGCGCCAACCAGCTCAAATCGTCAAAAAGCTTCAAACCATTGTTTTTTTTAACAAAGCACAACAAACTCTTCCATAGATGCAAAAACAACCAGAACTTCGCTTTACTAGCAGACCAAGGTAAACTGGTGAGGGTGTCGGGGGGGTCAAGCAGTATCACTCGTTTAGCCTTCCCGACGGACAGGAAATTCGTTTTTAGTTCGGACAATCACTGGTAGGCCTACGTAAATAAAACTGATATTCAAACACTTTCTTGTGACCGTCTAAAGTGTCCAGCACTCGCTTGTTTGTGTCAACCTCGCCTATCCCGACATCCAAGAGCTCGAACACACCAGGAAAAGTAGGCAGAAAAACGTGTCAACATTTTAATCCAAGACATACAATTGGCTTTTGACACTTAAACTACACTGAAAATAATGATTAGCGTGGCATCATCGACATGGTTCTGTGCTAATCCTTTAGAGAACTAACCAATAACCGAAAAGCTTCAGAACCAATTTCACCACTTCAAGGAAATTGTTCCAGTTGTTGTAAGGGAGGTTTTTTTACGGACACCTGAGGAGCACTCGGCGTCTACGATCACCCACACACTGCAAATCCAATACCAACCTGGAGTCCTCTTTGGGCGGTCGTGGTGCTTCCAAAGAGTCGTAGTTGTGATATCCGTCATATCCAAGCAAACCCTCAATAAAGCCTCCCCCGCAACTGTATCCAAACCTATACACTGTTTACAAAAAAATATCCAGGGGCTGGGAGAGATCTTTTTTGGACAAGCAATAGAGAAAAACAAAACAAATTACAATTTTTTTAGAACTTTTTTTTTTTTTTTAGACATTTTTAGATAAAACTACAATAGAATGGTCAAAAGACTTAACGGGGATCTTTTGCTTTTTTTTAAGACAAAAAAAGTTATGTACATCAACATTTACTGTACAGGTTTCTGTTCAGGAGAAAAGAAAAGGAAAATAAATCAGCATACACTAGAAGTGTGTGTAGCAAGCGTTCGATAAAGGTTCTGGGCTGTTTTAAAACACAAAAGAAAGAAAATGAAAAGAAGAACAGCTACATTTTCATCTGTTCCGTGTACTTTTTTTTTAAACACAGAGGGGAGAAGACTAGTAAAAAAAACGGTCGCTTAAGGTCTTCGATAGTGTTGTGTTTGAATGCCCTCCGGCTGTGAGCGTGATAGAGGGCGCTCACAACATCTGGTTTGACCAAAATCACCTATCCTGGCAAATCTGTAACCTCTGAAGAGTGGAGGTGAGCTGTCCGTTCTGCTGCTTCACACATGAGATGTGACCTGAACACACTCCCGGCCCCCGTGTGAAGTCATCTTCTCGCTGTTTTGACTTAACGTTAAAGCCCCGACTCTGTATGTATATGAATCCAGTCTATGGTTGTTGTGTTCAAGCTATGTGGATTCTGGCCTTTTCTGTTTCTTTCAGCCTCTTGGCCTGCTCCTCCAGCGTGGGGGAGTGGGCTCTCTTGGCGGTTGCTCCGTTCAGGGGGTCGGCCCCTCGGCTCACTAATGTTGGGATGGAGCTGCCGACGGGGGTCACCGCCTGTTTGGCTGCCACGTGTTCTACAGAGGGAAAGAGATGGACTGTTAATTTGGAGCCTTCAGTCTTCAGACAAAAACATATACGTTTACCATGGTAACATGTCTTTAATAATGAAATTACAGTAAGGGTGTCACCGGCCAATATTTGACATTGTCTGGTCAATGCTTGCCTATTAGAGACAGATTGTCAATTTATTTATTTTTTTCCCTCCTTGATCCCTGTTTACCTTTATTCGTCTATAGAAAGAATTTGAATAGTGAAAAACGGGATTGGCATCAAAATCCACTTCCTAGCTAGGTTTGATTAACTGTACTGATCCTAATTTTTGAAAAAACGTTTGTCACAGCAACACGTAAACAAGGCATTGTGCATAAATGTAAAAGTTGTGTGATTAATTGGAGATGTATGCCTTTGTGATAATTGAGTCCTATAATCGAATATCTCCAACAGTTTTGTATGCACAATGATGAAACCCCCTCCACACTGTTTTATGTTTCGCCCCACCTTTTTTCCTGATAATGCTACATTGTGAACAATGCTAGCTAATGTCGCTGTTGGGAGACGGTGGGTAGCAAAGTCTTGTTTGACAAAAAATAATGAATAGAATTTCCAATTATGTTCCATTTCGTAAAAAAAGACGGTTGGGTGAAGGACAATTATAATTTTGAACATTTGTATTCAATCAGCACAAAGAACATCTGACTGAAAGTGGTATTAACTTTACAACCACATGCTATATGGACGATTCAAACAATGATTTTGTATGATTCCCTGAAGAAAGTGAACAGAACCGATAATTGACTGTAAGGGCAGTTATACACTCACTTGAGCCAATGACAGGAATGGACATGCCCTTCTCCTCGCCGGCAGGGGGAGCGTCAGTGGTGAGGGTGCCCTCGAACACTGGGGGCTTGGGAGGTGTGATGCTACAATACAATGACACACAAAGAAAGAATATAAGTGTTAAAACCATAGAAAGTCAGACTTGATTGCTGTGATTATGTTGGAAAAGAATGTGAACCCTCACTTGTGGCGGTTGAGAGCCAGTTTGATGGAATTCTTCACGACGCGACAACTGTTGCTCGCTGGGAGAGGCGACGAGGCATCTGGCAGCTCCATGCTGGGAAGTCTCTGAGGGAGGAAATAACGTTATTAGAATTTAAAAGGAACATTTATTTTAAAAGTATTTAATATATGCTTTAACAGAACACATGTCAAGATAGAGAAATAATTATCTAACGTTAAGCAAATATAAAAAGAGCCGCTACCTGTGTTCTTGAGGTATCAATGGTTGGAATGGGCTTAGCCTTTGATCCAGTTTGCTAAAGGTGAAGAGAGACAACATTTGAAAGTGTTAATTTTCTTAGCCATTACACATGCAATAGAAG
Organism: Notothenia rossii; assembly: GCF_949606895.1. NCBI lineage: Eukaryota > Metazoa > Chordata > Actinopteri > Perciformes > Nototheniidae > Notothenia > Notothenia rossii. The sequence goes on along the minus strand of NC_136909.1, from coordinate 64,868,536 downwards.
CAGGCACAGTAAATGACACCTACAGCATTGGGTCCTTCTCCGTGTGAGTCAGAGGACGGTGGAAATGGCTCTTTAAATGCAGAGTCATCATTGGGCACCACCTTCAAAAGAAAATGTCACAATTTTAATCTGGCAAAAAGTTTAAATCCAGCAACAAATATATTCCACACACACACACGCTCCTTACCTCTGCTTCTTTGGGCCTCTTGGCCAGGTCCTCTTGTGTCGGGGAGTGGGGTCTCTTGGTAGCAGCAGCGGCTCCGTTGGGGGAGTCCTCCAGGCCGTTGTTGGGCTCCTCTCGGGGGCTGCTGGTGGCGTCGGGCAGCACGTCCTCCATCAGCGCCGCAGAGGCGGAGCTGCTGGGAGGGGGAGAGGCAGGCTTTGCTTTAACCGCAGGCTCTGCAGAAAAGAAGAAGACGGAGAAATTAGATCAGGATGATATGTTCGCGTCTTTTACATCCATTTGAACATACCTGTGGTTATTTAAGACTGTTCACACATTTGAAAGACAGTGTTTCCCATACATTGATTTATTTGTGGCAGGCCGCCACAATTAAATATCACCCGCCACAAATGGATCTCATAAAAAAAATATTATTATTATCTTTTTCTTTTTTTTTGGTGATCTAATGGATCGTGAGGTGGGCTGATGATCGGAAGGTTGCGAGTTCAAATCCTGCCTGGAACACCACTACTAGTGTGCCCTTGAGCAAGGCACTTAGCCCTTGGTTACTCCAAGGAGAATGTCCCTGTAATTGGTCATTGTAAGTTGCTTTGGAATAAGGCGTCTGCTAAATGCCTAAATTGTAAATTATATTTTTGGGAGAATAAACCCCAGATCCTCAACTCCGGTATGTTTCACTCATTAACAATGAAACACAGAGCAAAAAGAACGTTGTTCAGTATATTTTATACTGGCTGGGTAATGGGAATGTCAATTATGCCTTAGGACTCTCACTAATTAAGGGATGGGGAATATCATTAATAAATTATTAAATAAATAATAAAAAGATCACAAAAAAGCCCAAACGCCTACTCAGTCATTTCGAGATTTTTTTAAACTGCGTGAATAATTATTACATTTGAATAAAAAATAAATACATTTCCAAAGACAAATTACTTCAAACATCAAAAAGGAGTTAAAATAAACAGAACATTTAGAGAATAGTGAAATAAGTACATTATATATTATTGTTTAAAAGATGTATAGCCCAGCCCTGGTTATAGTGAGTATCTGTGCAATGGTCAATGGGGAAGAAGTACTCACTTGAGCCAATGACAGGAATGGACATCCCTTGGTCTGTAGCAACAGTTGCCGCAACAGTTGCCGCTGCGGTTGGCGTTGCGCTTGCAGTTGCGCTTAAAGTTGCGCTTGCAGTTGCACTTGCGACTGCAGTTGCCATTGGAGCTGCTGCTGCGGTTGCCACTGGCGCTGCAGGTGTTACTGGTGATGCTGTCGCTGAGGTCGCTGCACTGGGAGCTGGAGAGCCCTCCACGAAAAGCTGCTTTGGGGGGCTTACGCTGCAAAATCAACAAGACAGAAAACATTTGATCAGCATCATATTGTGTCTTTCAGCCTGTAAAAAGCATTGATTGCAAATTGAAAAGACTGAATGGCATGAGATAAAACATAACAATAAACTGCGCTAAAAGTGAAGAGCTGCGTCATACCTGTCATCTGTGTCAGACGCAGGCTTGGCGGGCTTGCTGCTGGGGGAGGTGAAGGGGGTCCCCGAGTCCGTGTCTCTGGAGCTGTCCAGGTGGCTGCTGTCCAGAGAGAGGCGCTTAGAGCTGCCCCCGTTAGAGCTGCGGTTCAACTCTGCTATGCTCTGCAGAGGAAAATAATAATACAGTCAATGATGATGATAGTTAAAATTATGATTATGGGTTTGTCTCAACATGCACAGGAAGATAAATCACCCTCTTCTTCTTCTGCACCAGTTCTGGGGGAAGGTACTGATGGAGCTGTTTCTTCTTCACGTGTGTCGCTTCAATCTTCATCCCATCCTTCAGCATGTTGATGTTGTTGGCCTGTCTGTACACTGCAGAGAACAACATGTTGTGGTATGGGTTATTATTTACGGGCATGAAACTATACATACGTTTGACTTTTAATTCAAGCCATTTCTGGCAATTTCTTGGTGTTGTGATACTACAGGACCTACCGGTGTCTGTGAAGGACTGGATGTCGTACGTCAGGTCAATGTTCACACTCTCCGCATTCTCCACTTTCTTGAAGATGATCCCGATGAACCACATGGACACAAAGTCGTTCCTGTTACAGAAACACACAAGCAGTTAGTCAAAACCTATTTTGTTGCATCAGTGCTCCCGACCATGTATATGCAAGCATTATAAAATGATATTGATGTACATCCAATGATACATTTTTACAGTTAAAATAAACAGCTCGTGTAAAATAATGTACTTTTACTAGGGCTGTCAGTCGATTAAAATAGTTAATCGCACATTTTTTATCTGTTCCTTAGGGGGATATTTTTCAAGTTTTTAATACTCTTATCAACATATGAGTGGACAAATATGCTTTATGCAAATGTTTGTTTATTATCATTTGATCAATCAGGGTATATGCAGGAATCTTGGAGTCAAATTTAATACCTTTTAAGACCTTTTTTAAGACCCTTTCCATACGTTTTAACTAGGGCCGGGACTCGAGTAAAAAAATTAATCTAATTAATTAGAGGTTTTGTAATTAATTAATCGAAATTAATCGCATTTTTTATCACATATAAATATTTGACCTGAGAACAGTGAGAAGATGTCACTAAAGTGTGCCGTCACACAGAGGTAATTCGAATTGCTTACCGAGGTCCAATGATCCCCAGTCAGGGCAACACATTCGGCTTTCTCCACTAAATTCTCTTTATCTTCCTTTTCATTGTCATAAAGCTGCTGGATTCTTTTTGTCACTGTCTTTCTGCATGGCAGCTCATATGTTGTGTCAGACGATGCAATTTGTAGTACCTTTTGCAGCCCCTTATCTTCTACCACTCCAAGTGGTCTACAGTCGAGTGCAATCCAGTGAGCTGGTTATTTTTTCAGACGTGGACTTAGTTATCCTGGCCCTGAAACCAGTCATCTGGTTGAGTGTGGGTTGGGTGTGGGTCATACTTGTCAACCCTCCCGATTTTCGCGGGATACTCCCGATTTCATTGCCCTCTCCCGGTTTCCTCCCGGGGTCATATTTCTCCCGATTTCTGACAAAATCAGATTTACACACGACTGTTTCCACTCTGACTTTAATACAGCTACACCATTGTTTGGTTTCCATGGTAACACGTCTCTTTAGTAGCGCGCGCAACTCAAAAGTCTGAGAGGGTGAGGCAGATATTCACAGAAAACAGAACAAGAATCGACAACTACTCTACTCTCTGCTCACTCCTTTCCTGTCAAATGCAGGTCCAGTCCACACACATGCTCCATCAAGGACGGTGCTACAGACCGCAAGGCAGTGCACTTACAACTACAATAAGCATGTTAATGTTAATCTAACAGCTCCGGCGATCCACACGCCTGCCGGTGAGCGTGAAAGTGTGGTCTGCGAGCGGCAGGAGCGGGGCTGTCAGCATCAGCTTGTATTTTAAAAACTTAATGCGCTCTGAAACTACGGGGCGGCCGAGGACCAAAAATACACATGCGTTAATCGCGTTAAAATAATTAGTGGCGTAACTAGACAGCCCTTATTTTTACGATTGGAATAAATCGTGAATATTCCAAGTGAGACACAGACACGTGTCATATGAGAGTTTGCCAAATCGTATTAGATTGTTAGTTTTGGCCTTTTAATATTTATAGTAGAGGTGAGTTGGTCATGTTTATTTTGAACTGATTTTAGATTATACTATTAAAGATGCTTGTGATGCCAGAGCAAAGTAATGCGGAGGAAATGCATCCAAGCCAATAGACTTCATGACTCATTGAAAAATAACTCACATAAAAAAGGCAACATGGTCTGTTAAGGGCTAACAGAAACATGCCAATTGATTAGGGATGGGTATCGTTAAGGTTTTAACGGTACTACTACTTTTATCGATACCGCTCATCGGTCCGGTCTTTTAACAGTACTCTTATTAGTTCTTTTGAAAAAAAAAAAAAAGGTAAACTAACTAAACAAATTGTGAACAAAACTAAAATTGCTTTTTATTTAAATTAAATACATAATGTTTCACATCAAAAGAAAACAACAACGTTTTAACAAATTGTATTAAATAATCTGATGACAGAATAAATGAAACTTTAACAAAATAAATAACTCAGTTACCTCTAATCATTAACCCATGTTTGTATAATTGAGTTAACTCCGTGTGTTGCTGCTAGCATACATAACACCTGACGTGGAAACGTTACTCGTGGATGGGGCTCCAGAGCTCCTAGAAAGACAGTCGAACCCGGTGCATTCCTCCGTCTGAATGTGGTGCTCTTTTGCTAAATGTTTAGACAAATTGCTCGTGTTACCGCCCTTACATGCTAAACTCTTATTGCAGTTTTGATAACGAGCATTGTCCACATCGAGACGGGTAAAGTTTAACCACACCTTGGAACGCGTACTCTCGGCCATCTCCTCCGTCAGTGTGTGTTGCTGCATGTAGCAGCTGCGTGTGTGTGTAAACTGCCCCGCCCCCTCGCAAGCAGGCGGGGGAGAGAGATTGAAAATACTAAAGATAATCATTGAAGCATTTTGCAGTCTTTTCGCGTATTAGAAACGGAGTTGGTGACACTAAAACAGCAATATAACGTTTGTGTAGCAATAATACAAATGACATTTTTTACATGTCTCCAGTACCGATAAAAAGACCGCCAACGTTGGAGTTTAACGGCACCACGGTCTTTAATAATTCAGCCCCGGGGCCCGTTTAATACGGGGGATCGGTACCCATCCTACAATTGACCGTAGCTTTGATTCATGACTGGCAGGATTTGCCTTCACTGATACATTCATATTCACAGAGCAGTTTGCATGTATGGATTGGATCTGAACTCACTCGTTGCGGTTCTCCTTGGACCCGGGGAAGGACTGGGGGTTGACATGAGCCAGGGTGATGTACTCGTTCCTCTCCAGGTTTCCCACCAGAACGCGGATCTTTGACTCTACCAGACCGATCCTGAGGGGAATAACATCAGGGTGTATTTACAGAGTTAGCGATAACAAAACCAGTTATCCTCACAGCGTTGCGGTACAGTCTCACTCTGACACTTACCATTCCAAGTGGTTTTCTTCTGTGGAGGCACTGGCAGTCAGAACGATGTAATGCCTGCAGAACACAACAGAAAATCAGACAAGATGCAGAGTAACTGAACACAACACCCTCTAAGACATAACAATGAGTATATATGGACTTGCAGCGCCATGGGAATGTTTGCTATATCCTATGCTAATGTAGTGGAGTAAAATGTTAAAGTAGAAAGTACAACAGCCTTTGAGTAAATGTACTTAGGGGATTTCCACAACTGTCCATACAAAACTAATGAAAACTTCACTAAATACAATGCATTTTTGCGTCTTGTATAATTCTACATGAACATTCAAATAATGAAATAGTGTTATCAGCAGTATTTCTTCTTTAAAACGTTTCAATTCGATGTGCCAAACCAGTACTCAGGTAATGTAGCTGCAATGGTGAAGCAGCAGCACCAACAGAACATGGCAGTTGTGGTTCTTGTGTGGGAAGAAACTCTCATAAACAAACTTTACTGACCACAGTTCGGATGAGTCAAATGTGCCCAAACCCAAAAAGTGAAAACAATAAGTTGCATCATCCAATTTTTGTTCGAACTGCATAGTATGGTAGGGCGCTGCAATTAATTGAAACGTTATCAAAATTGCAGAGCTCTGGAAAATGTTTTGCTACGACTGCAGCATTATCAGTTTCTCTGTTTTTACCATTTATAGGTATGCGTTTGAGTAAAGAAATGTATTCTATTAATTACTGACAACATTTCTCCGTGTTGGAATTTGACAGACACTGGAATGGAATAGCTGTGTGGTTTCTTTATTTTTTCCAGAGCTGTAAACTAAGGAAATATCTAAATTGAAGTAAGTCAAATATTTGTTAAAGGCTAAATATGCTTTCAAATACTTTTATTGAATCAAGTTTTGTGCTCGTTCTACTACAAATCGTGTTTTACAGACTTATCAAAACATATTTTTTGGTACAGATTCTCTTTAAGAGCATACTATAATCATGACAATGTATACATTTCTAAAGACAGGGATAATTATGTTTAAAAATGATCAATCCCTTCTGTATTTGCAACAATAGTCAAAACAATAGCATTTACGTTTTTTTAAATCTATGGCCTGCCAAATAATGTCCACATAACTTAATGCTTGCTTTTTTCAATACGTGAACAAATACAGACATGTTAAAGACTTTTTACCCATGCCATATGAGACATGTAGCTCGGTTTGCTTGGCTTGCTGTTGTAGATACAATATTCCATCAACAAATCCATTATGTGAAAAGAATCAACACCTACTTGTACTTTTGGAAGAAGTTGGGAGGCTCAAAGAGTTTGGACCATTCCGTTTTTCCCTGAAGAATCTCATCTGTGACGCTGAGGCCTGTTAATGTCAGACACGTGGGAGAAAGATATATCAGACATTCAAAGTGACACTATTACTCAAAGGAACCTGATTGTACGGTTACAATTAGGCAAGATATTTGATTTTCAGAACTGGTAGAGTAGGTAGATATTTTATGTGTTGTCTGTATTACCGTATTTGAATTCCTCGCTCATGATGGTGCGCGTTGACGAGGAGACGTTGTAGGTGGAGTTCTGCTGGGGGTAGGCGGGGGTGATGATGGGCATCAGGTGGTATCTGTCAGACGGGTTCACCTAAAAACACAGGGATTGATTTGGCTGCAGACATGAGAGACTTCTCCAACACCACCCACCACTTTCAATGTGTAGGGAAACTCTACACCCACACACTGTAAAGCACCAGACACATCCCACACACAGGGAACATCCCAATCCACCTTTATGCTCTTCATTTTTCCCTTATTTGCATTTTTCCAAACAAAACAAGGAGAATTGAAGAAAACTTGACGTGACGTGCTTCCCTTTAAAACATTATCTAAAGGATCAGTCAAATTGGATTTTGGATCTGTAGCTTGTAACGGAGCTTTAGCCTCTTACCTTGAAGTACCTTTCTTAACAGATATGTAAGCCAAATTACCCAATTTAGCCATTTGATTATGAAGTTATCCAATTGGACCAAAACAATTTGAACTGCATGATCACATTGAGCTTTAACATCATGTGAAAACATCTATATCAAACCTGTTTTAAACTGTGTACTGGCCAATTACAAGCTTATTTGTATTTATCTTAATAATAAATCCAGGCTCGGTTTTATAAAAAAAAGGGACAATGTGAGAATGTTAGACTTTATTTTGAAGGGCTTTTTGACAGTAACTTTACATGCGTTTTAAAATCATGTTTGCCAGCAGCAAAAGCCTTTACCATGCAATGATGTACTTCCTCACTTTAAGATCATGTTGAGCATGATTAAGAAAGTATGTATAGAAGCCTAAACATGAAGGAAACTATTACATTTGATATGATCTACTTTCTGCCCAATGCACGATAATGGTTGGCAGTACTGTGACTGAACGGAAACAACAACAATAGATAATTCAAACGTGTTTATTGCTTAATAGACACAGCAAACTTGACACAGCATTTACAGCATTTAAATGTTTTATATTAAGGATATAGATTAATTAGTTTAGGATAAATGTATGATATTGTAAAAAAAAAACAGTAAAAGCAAAACTAATGTATCAATGCACTAGTGTAGGAGAAAATATTTTAAAGAATATCCTGCATAAGATAGTGTATTCATATGTGCACACAGGCTATGGACTGCAGTGTTTATTACGGGATTTGAACACAATTTCAGATCTTTTTTGCCTCTCAATTACTAAAGCACTTATGAAGAAGTGTGTCTGATAAAAGACGTCCATGTAGGAAATCTTTCTTGCTCCAAGCTGCTCTTGGAAGCCTCCTCCGAGGACAACATTGGAACTCATGGTAGAGGAAACATTTCCATGATGACAGAGGAATAAGGATACTTGAAATAGGATAAAAAAGGTTTTTACCTATGCTTTGTCTGTTGATGTAAAACTAAAACAACAATTTAGCAGAATAAGTCCAGGTTGTGTGTCCTACGACTACACAGGCGTACACATACAAAAAAAAAGGCATAACATCATAATCATCAATACATGGAGATAATACACTGGTGTCATACTCACTCTAGGATCCCACACAGGTAAATTCAGATTACTGTCCTCAGGCTGTTTCAAAAGCACAGGATTTGGCCACTCCCTAGGATGCAAATGAAAATAGTAAAGTGTGTAAATATTCAAAACACACTGATGACTGGAAAGGGCTATGAAACACTGCCATCAAGTGGAAAGCTAACACACTCACCACTTGGAAAACACCAAGAAGAACTTGTGGACCAGCGTGGCGGCCACAGCGTTGGGGTAGAGCTGGCAGGTCCTGGCCACCAGCATGGCCCACGACACTCCACCCAGGAACCCCAGCATGTTGGAGTAGATCCCACGACCTGCAGGCGAAGGTGGAGACCATTTATATTTTTTGGTGTTACCCCAAAAGATGAGCGGTGGTTTGTCAAGTATACACTCAAATGGAACCAGAACATTTGAATGCACTCACGTTTTGCCCAGAGTTTAATGGCTCTCAATGTCAGTCTGAAGTTCTCTTTGTTTGGCACCAGGTACAGTATTTCATCGGTCACACGACAACCTGCAGAAAAAGCATTAGAAAACTAAATAGATATAAGCATTACACTCCTGCATACATTGTGTTTATGCCAAGTATGGAAAGTGTTAAAAGGGTCCAAACCACCTGCTGCAAGTGTAATGCACTATAAGCTTAATCTACTTTTACAACAGCATCAGTCCTCAATTCATTATCATCTCTTCTCTTTTGAATGCAATAGAGTCCATGTAGCGTACCATTAAGGCTGCGGATGCACCGTATGTCCAAGTTTCTCAGGATGGAGTCCCCCCTCAGGTCCAGGTTGTCTGGAATGGACTGTAAGGCCAGTCTGGCAAAAAGCAGATCAATCTGCACAGAGAGGACAATATTAAAGTATTAAGGACTTTAAATTGCCCAACTCGTATATAGACACACTAGGTAGTACAAATATGTAACAACGAACTACAAGGCACAACATTTATTTGGATCATATATAAAAAAAAGATTGGTTGAACTTTCTTTCTTGGGGGACAGGAAAGAAAGTTCAAAGATGTGGTTCAAGATGAGCTTTTAAATGATTAAGAAATATTGTTTTCATTATGAAGAAAGGGAGAATAAAAGTACAATTGGCAGATCGAAGACTAACAGAGGTTCCAAATGCAGACAGACAAGTGCAATGGCAGTTTCATAAGGGGTTGTTTGGAAAGGGCAGACCCTTTAATTTAGCTTATTTTTATAGAATTGCTGTTCCAAACTATTTCACCATCAACACCGTGCTTCCTTGGGTATTCATCTGTACCCATTTTTCTGATGAAGTTCTCAACAAAAAGATATTTGTATGTTATTGTAATGGACAGCTACAGCTGACAGGAAGTCATCTTTCAAATCACAGTCTTGCCAATGTCTTTACTACACATCTATAAAAGCTTTGCCAGAATGGTAATTGCTGAGAAGTATGCCTGTAGTTATGCAATACCCCTGTATGAATTCAACAGTCGCATTTCAAAGTGACTTACCTCTATTCCGTCAAATTTGAATTTTATCACCGGTACAAAGGCATCCTCGACAGCCTTGAGAAAGCAACACAAAACACAATATTAACAACACATCTGAGAGAATGTATAGTGGACTGACATCAACATGATCAACAAGTGAAAATCAAAGTCGAGAAAACAGAGCTTGTAAAAAGAAATGTCAGGTAACTAGATGACATCAAGATGTCTTTGGGGATCTGGGTGTGTTCAAATCAATCATCACCTCCTCCTTCTTACAATATCCAATAAACACATGTGTACTCCCTTTTTCATGTGTAACCCTTTTTCACCAAAGGCTCTAACAGCTTTCATTTTGGGATAGCAAATTAGAATAGTTTTTACTTTAAACTGCACGTTAACACTTTAACATAGCATCTAATTTGGTTGTTCGAATAAAAAATGAATTTAGTGTCATAACAAATACAAACTGAAAGGGGTGTACATATATTGTTTCATCATTTATATTGATGCCAATTAAGACACACCTTGGGAAATTAACATTAGGAGCAGACCTTACAACAACAAGGCTAATGCTCCTGGGTATTGCGCTCAGCTGAGGGTTCATTCATTATAACGCTTCAATGTATTCAGCCAAAAATAAAGTGTCTCGGCTTTCAGGATATAATTGAAGAATATTAAGCAATGTTAGGTTTTGTTATGCATTTTGAATTCCACAGTTCCCCCTCGGGAGCGGTGATGTAAGTAGGCAAGTTGCTTTTGCACTATTTACAATGAATGTTTTGAACTCGGGAATGAAACATGGGCTTTCTCCACAAGGAAACGGCCAGACATGCGACAGAAACTTACCCTCAGGTCTTTGATCTCTTCGTGCTGTTTGAATTTCTCAAAGAAAGATGAGAAAAAGTCACTTCTTTCTACATGGCGTGGAGCCACACACAAGGCATCGATATCAGCCCCTGTAAGAAACAGTCACTTTCAGAAGAGTATACGACGCTGCCCACTACCAGTAGGTTAAAGGGATTATGAATTTCATAACAATCTGATAAATAAACTGATTAAAGTTTCGGCAGTCAAGGTTAAAGAGAGTTTGTGTTATAAAACAACACGAAGAGTAGCTCAAGTGAAGTGCAGCAACCTTAGAATTTAGTAATGTGCCTGGCCTTGCTTTGTACAGTCAAAGCTGACAATGTTTAAAGGATTCGATTTTTTTTAATTAAATAAAAGACAGATGTTTATTTCTAGACAATTATATCCTTGAGTAAACCCTGTAAAAAGGCAGGTAAATAGGAACAATACAAAACCTTTTTAAGATGTTTGTAAGACTACAGGTGAGTGTCTATCTTCCACCTTTTGTGCCACCACCATATCCATTTCTTTACACTAAAGCTTGTAGATCTTCAATGGTCTCAAATTCTGCTTTGATAAAACCAATCCTGACAAATCCAAAAATAATTGTGAAGTCAAATCAATGTAGTAAGGGTCCTTATAATTAGGTTTTAGTATTTACTGTTAAATATATATTTATATTCTGCAATCAATGAAAAATGTTGAAATGCTTAACATAGGCTGGTCTGTACAAAACCAGGGAAAGGTATGAATTACATTTGCTCACTAACTTTTAACATGTTTGAATAAATTACGCCATAAAAAGCGTACAGAACTTTGAATAACTAACTGACTTTTCTTTTAACCTCGTGCTTTAGTGTGGTCTTGACAAGACTGAACTACTTTTCCTTCCGGGAAAAGATTGTCCCACTCTTGACCTAACAATCAACATCGGCCCCTCTGTTGTTTCCCCGACTCAGACTGCAAGGAATCTGGGTGTGATCCTAGATAACAAACTGTCCTTCACTGCAAACATTGCTGCTACAACCCGCTGCTGCAGATACACGCTTTACAACATCAGGAGAATACGTCCCCAGCTGACCCAGAAAACAGCGCAGGTTCTGGCCCAGGCTCACGTCATCTCTCGCCTAGACTACTGCAACTCCCTCCTGGCTGGTCTACCTGCATGTGCCATCCGACCTCTGCAGCTCATCCAGAATGCAGCGGCTCGTCTGGTCTTCAACCTTCCTAAATTCTCCCACACCACGCCGCTCCTCCGCTCCCTTCACTGGCTTCCAGTAACTGCTAGAATCAACTTCAAGACAATGGTACTTGCGTACCATGCTGCGAATGGATCTGGCCCTTCCTACATCCAGGACATGGTTAAACCGTACACCCCAGCACGTGCACTCCGATCTGCATCAGCCAAACAGCTCGCTGCACCCGCACTGTGAGGGGGACCCAAGTTCCCATCAGCAAAAACACGTGGGTTTGCTATCCTGGCTCCAAAATGGTGGAATGAGCTCCCCATTGAAATCAGGACAGCAGATAGCTTGCACATCTTCCGGCGCGGACTGAAAACTCATCTCTTTAGACTCCACTTCGAGCGATAGAATTACTAACAAAAGCACTTATATACTAATAAAAGGACTGGCTTATCTAAAGCTAGTTGAGTAGCACTTGAAATGTTTTGGCTCTATGAAACCTGATGTACTTATATGATTCTGTTTTCTTCAAGTTTGTACCTTCTTATTGTAAGTCGCTTTGGATAAAAGCGTCAGCTAAATGCAATGTGGTCAGGGTGAACTGAGCTTTTCAAAAACAAACAGTTACGCCTGCTTAGACGGGGTTGACTGCTGTGTCACAGTTATGTTCTTATAACTCAATCTCTCTTTGCTCCTTTTGAATACCAATATAGCCAAGAATATTACAAATGTTGTAATCAAAGTTGATGGAAGATGTTTCCACAATGACTTGACATACCTTTTGTGTGCACTCCAAGTCTGTATGAACCAAATGTAAATATCTTGCCCCCAACACAGCTTATAGCTGATGGTGGGAGGTTCTGTGGAGAGAAGAATGAACATTGAAATTAGGGATGATCCGATCGATCGGTCACCAATGGAGATCGGCCGATACTCACTCTCTACCGATGGATTGGTGCTCTCTAAACATGCCGATCGCGAAAGCCGATCGCATGACGTAAAATACATGACACTTTTCTCTGTGCTCGGCAAAACAAGCTCGCCAAAATGGCTTCACCGGTCTGGCATTATTTTAAGTTGTCCGAAAAAGAAAGTAAAGTAGCGGTATGCAAGGTGTGTGTGAAGCAGAAATCCTGCAGCTCCGCCCGCCGGACCGCTGAGCGGAGCAGAACACACACTAGGAGTTAGAACTAACACACTTAGCTATTTTATCTACCTCTGGAACTAGCTAAACTAGTTATAAATATATTTATTCTTCACTGTCGGGTTGCTCATTAGTTACTGGATCAGTGAGCTGCATGAGATACTGACAGGCTGTCAGGAGAGGGACGGCCCGTCCACAAAGCGGCGTTGGAAGCTTCTTCAGACACGCCCACCTCCAAGCTTTTTCCAAAGCCACTGTGTGGATGGGCCGGGAGAGCGGGGGAGAGAGAGAGAAAGGGAGAGAGGAAAAGAGAGCGCTTCCGCTAATTTCTCCCATGTTATTATCCAAAGTGAATGTAAACTTGAATAATGTACATCATTTGAATGTAATAATTAAGTTGATTGTTGTTTGTGGAAGCTCCAGTGAATGAGCCCCATTAACTGAGTTTTAAACATCACTTTAAATGGAAGATTTAAAGTGATGTTTAAATCTTCCATTTAGGCCCCGCCCACTTGATCGGATATCGGTATCGGCCGATACTGATTCCAGCAATCGGCCCCAAAATTGGCGATCGGAGCATCCCTAATTGAAATCAGTATGATGTCGTTTGATCAATAGGGCAACACCATGGATAGCTTTGGTGTCTTTGAATAAATAGTCACCATTAAGCTAAAAGACTCCATAATACAACATAAATCATATAGTTTACTTGGAAGGCATTCGACAGAACCCACCTTTAGTTCACTGATCTCTGATATCCATTCTTTAACAAAGTTATTCAACTTCCCAAGAACTGCAAGTCTAAAAAAAGAATAATACAATTTTAGTGGGGGCAATCATATAGTGAGAAGGAAAATTATATAATTATACCACAACTTCACAAATTAAAATTGTTTACTAAAAATGTAGATTCAAACATAATGCTATGAAATGTATGCACTCAAGATGCCTAGTAGTCTTGTTATGGCTAAAATAAAATGAGACTTTATTTTTCTTACCTATGGTTCAACTCCTCTTCATCTTCAAACACCCCAAATGGTTTCATAGCATCACAGAGCTTCTTGGTGTACTGGTGGTCTATTTCTCGTGGGGGTGCAAGGCTGATGGCAGAGGTGATGCCATAATGTTTCTGAGGCTGCTGCCCACCAGGCATGGCGCTGCAAAAGAGATCACGACAAGGGAATGTCAAAACATGAAATGACAGCTACTACGCGAAACTGTCCATGTTCGTTTTTTCATGCCATTGTTTCTTGATTTCCATCTCAAGTAAATAACAAGGTTTCAAAGTTAAGACGAAGGGATGCATCATTCACATATTGTGAGTGCATTGCTTTGCTAGTTTATCTTCCCCCGCTTTATATTATTACCGCGTACCTGTGTAAACGTACTACAGCAATGTGCTTAACTTTGAAGTCAAAAGGAGAGCACGTTATCAGAGGAAGACATATACATGTTATCTGAACAAAGACTTGGAATTAGTCTGCAAAGCAAAACTGGGTGGATTCAGATAACAGTTCGTTGTACACAATATTGAATGAGAATGTAAACTTCACGCAACAATAACAGTTGAGTGTAGTTTAATAATCTGTTCTTCATTCGACCCTAGTCTCGTTTAGGCATTGGATTAAAACATAGGATATGGTGTTTTTAGTTTATTCAATAATGTCAGGACCGTCCCGAACCTGTATTTACTTAAAGAATCCCAAGTCCAACACTACTAAACGACCGATTTAAATGAAGTATCCACCCCGGATTGCCCACTACAATAACATAACACCACGCGTGTTAATGATAGCATAGTAGCGAGCAATTCCAAATCTGAAAAGTGAGTTTATCGAAAATACAGGAATGAGTTTGAAGTGATTTACGTTAATGTTGGTATTCAGGCTGGCGGCGAACGAGCGTTAGCCGAGAGGCTACAAACAGGTTGCAGGCGCTAACAAATTAGCTAATTTAGCAAGTTAGCAAACGTTAGCTTGCTGCTACGGAAGAATTTGTCAAACTAACGACTCGCTTTCCGGTTAGTCCTAATTAAGGGTTGACATTTTAGCAAACAAAAACACGTGCTATCCGTTCATTTTGATGGTCATAGTCCCACCAACATTAAGAAACAACAAACAAGCGCGCTAGCCAACAAATGGTGGCTGCAGGCCTTGTTTGGTTGTTGTGACAGTTGGCTAACGTTAGCCTTTAGCCTATTCTTTAGGACTCTCTTAAACGCGAACAAAGATGCTCATGAAAGGAAAATGTACCGTATGCATGACTTACCTTGACATTTCTTTCATGACACTCTAAAAAGCTTGCACTGTTTTTCTGCTGTAAACCCGTAAAAAACTAAGAAAGCCAGCAAGTGGAAATGATAACAGCCTCGACCTGATTATAACAATGGTCACTTTGGAGCAGTTCAAACCTTCCCACTGAACCGGAATCACTTCTTATAAAATAACGTATGAGCAGCACGCAATCCTGCGGGGATATTCATATCTAATTCATTAGCAAAACGCACAGTAATTTTTGGAAGATAGCACCTGACATGCGTTTAACAGCTATTGTAGACTTTTTCTTTACTCAAAACTACAAATGTAACGGCATTTGTGTTCGCGCAGCACGCTGAGCAACCACCGTCAGAAGGAAGGCACCTCCTATCACGTCACCACCGAGGCCTTAACACAAGCTCTATACAAGCTAGCTGCACACACTGCGCCGTGTTACACACCTGTAAACACGCTGGGTTTGAAGAAGCTAAATACAACATATGTCGAAACAATTATAATAAATAACTTAACATAAACGCTTACGTTGAATACTTAGCTGAGATGATACGTTGGCCAAATGTAGCAATATAATGAGAATGTCTGTCTGTTAGCTTGTGACAATTCAAATATTTTCTGTATTTTAAACATTGGAACTGTCCAAGTCATACCATTGTTAAAATGCATAGATATATTACATTTTCTTTTAATCATGTCCTTGATACCTGTAAATAATAAGGAAAGATTGTAAGGCCCACATATTTTTTCTCTCCATGTTTTTTTGTGAGAATATGTGGGTTTGGTCTTAAATGTCTGACTATCATTTACCTTATCAGCAATGTTTATCAGTAAAGATAAAAAAGGAGTTGGCACTAGAAAGTTTGTGACATAGTGACACAGTGGAATTAATCTTACGATTAAGGTGCAAACAATAACTTAACAACAATATTAATTTATTTGGTGTAAAAATACGTATTAAAATATTGAAAACAAATTATTGGATAAAATGTCAATATTATTTTTGAGGACAAAAGCATTTTTTTTTCAACTTATAATACTTTACAGAGGCTATTATATGATAAAACACGATCAAATTGACCTTTATTAATCCCCGTGGGGAAATTCAGTAGTTCAAACAGCAATAGGGTAAGAATGAAAAACAGGACAGCACAGATTCACACAGATTAGAGATGAATACAATTAAAGATACAATCAAAGATACAAATACAATTATATACAGTTAAGTAACTTTAAAATAAGAAATGAATTAAAATGAACATTTATACATATTTGGGTCCTATATATTAGATATTATGTACATGTATGTGTGAAAACAGTGTGTATTTTATGTCCAGTATTTGTACTTATTATGATATTCTTTACTCCACAACATTTATTTGACAACTTAAGTACCTTAATAGGTATGAATAATGAATGCAATTTTGTTTTTGGATAAACTTTATTTATACCCCTGATTCTGCTATGAGCTTACACTCAATTTGGAATGCAGAAATTTAAATTGTAACACATTATTTCTACACTATGGGATTACTAATTGTGAAAGATCTGCGTACTTCGTCCAACATTGTTGGCAACTTACTTTCAAAGGACTCTACATTTATAAAACCTCTTGCCTGAATACTGCAGCTATTTTGGTTCATGTGATCTTAGTCCATTGTCGATCCTACCATGGAGGCGTGGATCCTACAGATCCCGCCTACCTTTAATTTGGCGGGAAGGCACTGCTAAAGTTTCCGGTTTTCTGAAGAATACACAGCTTTCATCTAATTTTACAAGAGCAAACAGCACCATCTAGTGGGCATTTCGAGGAATTACACTGGGTGTCAAAAATAACTTAAAACGTTTTGATCACCAACCTTAGTGACTTCAGTGTGAACAGTCAATGTTCATAAAATGAGTCATGGTTGGCTCAGTAAATAGTATTGTACACATTGTATCTGTGTGTTTTATTGTTTTATTTTTTTAAATGTTGATAAAACCAAGGTAATGCTATTTTCAAAAGCTATAAAGACACCAGAGCCTGTTTCAGATATTGTTACTATGCAAGGACAAGTACTTGAAGTGGTTACCTGTTATAAATACCTTGGTATCTGGCTTGATGATTGTCTTACTTTTAAACTTCATGTCAATAACCTGCTTAAAAAGCTGAGGGTTGGACTAGGTTTCTTTTTCAGAAACAAGTCCTGTTTCTCGCTTGAGGCCAGGAAAAGGCACTGTGACCTTTTTACCTGTGCTGGACTATGGTGATTTGTTGTATATGAATGCACCTGCCTATTGCCTGAACAAGTTAGATGCCGCCTATCACAGCACACTGAGATTTGTCACAAATTGTAAAGCACTTACACACATCACTGTACCCTGTATGCCAAGGCAGGTTTGCCATCACTTACTGTAAAGAGGCTCAGTCATTGGTACACGTTTATTTATAAAGCTTTGTTGGGTAAACTCCCGTATTATATCTGCACTCTGATAACACAGAGAGTTGCAAGCAGCTATTGTCTGAGATCGCATAGTATTGTAGATGTGCCAAGAGCAAGGACTGTCTTAGGTAAGACAGCTTTTATGTGCGCAGCTCCACTTGCTTGGAACAATCTTCAGCAAGAATTGAAACTGAGCAATCTCATTCCTTTGCATGTTTTGAAAGCTAGGCTAAATTAAATGCTCGTTGATACTATGGGCAATTGTAAATGTCTATAACTATGTAAATGTATCCTGTAAATATAATGTATGATGTCCTTTATTGTTTTATGTTGCATGTGGAACCTATATGCTGCAGGTCTATGGGCTCAGAACAGTCTCATAATACACACATGCACACAGAAGGATTCACACTTGTATTTCATGATCCGCAAAAGGATTCACACTTGTGTTTTTCAATGCACACACAAATGTGTTCCGTTTCATATACATGTAAATAAAATCCTAATACAGAAAAAAGTTTTAAATGTGTATTTTTGATCCACACACATTTGTTTTCTGTTGAAAACCTCTGAACCTGCAAACACAAACCGCTTTCTGTGCATGGATCGCTGTGCATTCGTGTGTGGGTTTTTTGAGACTCCCCTGACGGTCAGCCGATTCGTACTTGTATTTTTTTTAGCCAATCAGATGTCTCCTAAATTCTAAGCCAATCACATGAGCGTGCCCCCACGAGGGTAGATTTCTTGCGTTCATGACTTAGCGCTTCATGTACGCATTTTGCGCAGTCCGGAGCTGACAGGTCCATGGAAACTGCAGGCGCTAATCTTTCAGGACACCTCCACTCTCAGCACATTGCCACTTTCCGAACAGCAATGCACACAAATACAAGCCTTTATATTATTATGATACAGCGCCACTTTCCGAACCATTGATGAATGCTTGTGTTTACACAAAAACGGCAGGCAAAACCGTTTTAAATGTGTGTTTCCGGTATGGCGAATACAGCTGCTTTATTTATGTCTGTATGAAGTGTTGTGAGTGTGGAGGGAGCAGCTACAGGTTAGCTTAGCCTAATCGATCAGTGCACTACGAAGCCAGTGCTAGACAGTGAACTGTCAACGGGGGGGAGCCCCGCCCGTCATTATCGGCCGATAATTCACTCTTAATAGTTTGATCGGTGCTCTCTATAAAGGCCGATCAGGAGAGCTGGATTTGATCGATATGGACATAAACGCGAGTGAAGTATAACCGGACGCGAGAGAGAGATCAGATCAGTTGCTGAGTCTGACGGCGACACGCAGCTCTGCATGATCACCTGATGCTCCGCCCTCTGTTTAGCGAGCTGACCGGCAGCGCAAAATGCGTAGGCTATATGAAGTCTCATGAACGCAAGAAATCCTACTCTCGTGGGTACGCGCTCATGTGATTGGCTTAGACTGGAGGAGACATCTGATTGGCTATAGATGAGAGAAATTAAAAGTACGAATCGGGTGAGCGTCAGGGGAGTCTCAAAAAACCCACACACGAATGCACAGCGATCCGTGGTGCACAGAAAGCGGTTTGTGTTTGCAGGTTCAGAGGTTTTCAACGGAAAACAAATATATGTGGATCAAAAACTTGTAAAACTTGTATATGTATATATATATATATATATATATATATATATATATATATATATTAGGGCCGGGACTTTAACGCGTTAATTAAGATTAATTAAATAAACAAAAATTAACGCGTTAAAAAAATTAACACATTTTAATCGCACTTATTTTTGCACCGCGGAACGTTTCTCACTGGATGAGTTTCAGTGGTACCGATTATACTGGAGCACCAACTAACGTTCATGACTTCAGACAACAACAAACCACAGTGAACAATTGTCAAACATGAACGAAGAAGCTGAGGAGACCGCTTTGGTTGGCCCCGTGAATGGGACATTTTGTTTTAAAAAACGGACGGATGGAAGCGTCAATAAGAGCACGGTTGTTTGCAAATTATGCAAAAAGGAATTCGCATATCACCGCAGCACATCAAGCCTCAAGTATCACCTCAATGCAAAACCTATAGCAGCTAGCGTGGAAGCTAGCGTGGACGTTAGCCCGACTCGGAGTACAAGGACCCACACCCAATTCGCGTTGATCAAACAGTGGCCTATGCAACAGAGAGATTTTATTTTTCATCAGGATATTGGAAGAATAGGAGGGATTGAGGTCAATCACTGGCACTTTTTTATTTTATTTTAAATGGTACACTTTATGTTGAACTATTTATTACGTTGTTGGTGCAACTGGCACTTTATGTTGAACTGTTTATTGTTTTGGCCAAGGTTATTGAAAGAGTTGGACTGAAATTGATTAGATTTTTTAAATCAACTTTTGGTAAATCAACCAAGTCTGTTATGGCCTCTGAAGCAACAGAGAGATGTTTTCTAATAGTCAGGGTTTCCAATGTTCTGAATGTACTTGAAAGTATTGTGTTTTACTTAAAAAACAAAGTGTTATAGTTTACAGAAGGTCTACCTACCTATAGGCTACCTGAATCTCTGAAATGTACTATATTCCTAAATATGCTATTGCTACACTTTATGGCAAAAATGGCACTTTTCTGTTGGTCTTGGTTAAGTACCACCTTGAAAAGAATAAACAATGTTTTGTTGCTTAGGTTTATGTATTCAGTCATTATTCAATGGTATACTAAAATCCATGTGAAAAAAATTGCTTCTCACTGTTCTCAGGTCAAATATTTATATGTGATTAAAAATGCGATTAATTTCGATTAATTAATTACAAAGCCTCTAATTAATTAGACTAATTTTTTTAATCGAGTCCCGGCCCTAATATATATATAAAATGTATATGAAACGGAACACATTTGTGTGTGCATTGAAAAACAATGGAAATACAAGTGTGAATCCTTTTGCGGATCATGAAATACAAGTGTGAATCCTTCTGTGTGCATGTGTGTATTATGAGACTGTTCTGAGCCCATACAGGTCTCCCTTGAAAAAGAGATTTATGATCTCAATGGGACCAATCTGGTTAAATAAAGGTTTGAAATTAAATTAAATTAAATTGCCCAATGTCAAAGGGTTGATGTTCTTGTCTAACAGGAATCACCCGTGATTCAAGAGCCCTTTGTTAAACTATGTAGCCTATTGGCTTTTCTAATTTTACTTCATGACTGTTACAATGGATTCCTATAGGTCTGCAGTCACTGCAGAACAAGGCTAAGTTACTTATTATGAATGTGCAAGCAACCCTTCTTCTGTCCAGGGAATAGAAACCCCCACCTTTGGACTATTCCAGCTTCTGCATTTGAAAGTCTTCAGTCACATTGTTTACATTCCTCGTCAAATATGAAGCATTATAAAAGATAAATCAATAACTAAATGTGGCAATCACATGGTAGTGACAGTCACTACCGGATCCGTCCATCCGTCCCCCTGCCCGATTCTGTACTGTGCATGTGGGAGATGGTCCGCCATATTGGAGAACTCCGGACGGCAACCCAAGAAGGACACTTGACACAGTGGATTTTGGCAAAGCTGAAAAATAAAACTTGAGAGAGATGAGTTATTGTTATTACAACGTGACTTCACTATTATTTAACAACTCTTTTTATTGGGTTCTTTTATTTGGGGTACAAATATGGAGTACATTGTCAAAATGAGTGAGAAATGGATTTAACTTCTGTTAGACAGCCATATGCCATACATTTTTGCATACATTCACAGTAAATATGTATTCAGTATGATAGCTGTCTAACAGAAGTTAAATCCATTTCTCACTTATTCTGACAATGTACTTAACCCCAAATAAAAGAACCCAATAAAAAGAGTTGTTAACTAATAGTGAAGTCACGTTGTAATAACAATAACTCATCTCTCTCTCTCTTTATTTTTCAGCTTTGCCAAAAGCCACTGCTTCAAGTGTCCTTCTTGGGTTGCCGTCCGGAGTTCTCCCTCGCACATGCGCACTGCAGATCGGGCAGAGCTGTAGATCGGGTAGGGTTATGGCTAGAAAGGATCCGTCTTGTGTAAAACTCTCGCGAGAGTTTGGCTGAATGTCACGTGGCTGAATGTTTACGTTTGGCAGGCAGCCTTTCAGTTACGATCGTTAACATAAGTGGGCCACAGCAAATGATGATGAGAAGCTAAACTATCTATTAATTATGTCAATTACAGGGAGTGTGATTGTTGAAATAGGGTGTTAGCGGTCTTGCTGGTGTTCAAAGAAGAATGACAACACTGTAGATCACCAATACTATGGTTTATTTTTTATTCACAGGCAAGTCAACGTTGTCGCAGTAAAAGTCCCAAGATAGTTCCTGGTGCAATAAAATGTTCCCTTGCAGTGTTTTACTATTATGTCTGATGTTTCTCTATTAATATTCCTGCTGCATTAATGTGTATGTTGCATCATGTTACTGCTGTAGATGTGTTTCCTAGCCGCTCCAATTACAACGAGAGTTACAACGAGAACGGTAGTGACAATCTATGGTGACAATAGCAAGCAACCTTTCATCTGTCTGAACCTCTGAACACAGAGCTCCTCCCCTTTGGCTCACTTGAACTTCTGTATTTTGGACTACTGGTATCAGTCACATTGTGTATACTGGTCGACGCAGCAGATTATAAGAGAAGCTTAACACTTTAGCACAAAGCACAATTAGTTTTAAAAATGAGCAGCAGTCCTCCTCTTGTGAATGTGGGAAACTGGATCACACAGAATGAGAATGCCTTTCTGCCACCAGTGTGCAACAAGCTCATGTGAGTAATTTGACTTTCATTAAAGCCACATTGTTATGTGTGTATGTTTTAACCACTTATGAAGTTCTATTGTCTCTTTGAGGGTATTGAGTAAGCTTGTCTTTAATGCCCTTTTCTTCAGGCATTTCTCCCAGTTGATTATCATGTTTGTTGGAGGTCCAAATACAAGGAAGGATTATCATATTGAGGAAGGTGAGGAGGTAACTGCTTTTTTTATTCTGCATACATTTTCTATTTCAAACATAGATGATTGGATGCTAACTTCAAAATCATTTGAGCATCACTGGTCCCAGCCATTCCATATACTCAGTAGTAGTGGGAGATAAGAGAGTAAATAGAACATGTTAGCCTTTGGTTGTGCTTCAAAAAGCTTCTGCCACAAAGGGCAAACTCCACCAGCCACTGTTGTTTTTGACTGAAGTTTACAGGATCAAAGTACAGATGTAGTAGGGCTGTGCGATTATGGCAAAAATCATAATCACAATTATTTGGGTCAATAATTGATATCACGATTATTCATTGACCATTTATTGAACTTTAAAACAAATAATATTTTACCAATAAACAAGATCAACAAATATGTTGGAGCGCACTTCCAAAACCATACTAAACATATATTAATATTATGATAAATAAAAATAAATTTGACCAAAATAAATTAAATCAAATATGTTGCAGTGCACTGTCACAACCTACTGAAAACTCCTGCCAACATTTTGGTAAAACATATTCAACATATTCCACTCAGTTAAACGTTGAAGGCTGGCCAACCGTCATGGTCCAGAAGTAACAGGAAATAAATGTTGAACTACAATTTAAGCCCAAATAAAAATGTTTTGGCCACGATGGCAAATGCTGTTGGGCTGCTCATGTCATCTCTTAAAGATTTTTTGCAAGAAACACCAGCCTGTTTACATGGTCTGGTTTCAGAGATGAGCGCAGGCAGGTGACAATATTGCCACCTGTACTGAAGACCCTCTCTGAAGAGGAACTTGTGGCAGTGCTGCCACATATGACACAGGAAAAAAAGAAAAGACTCTGAACCCTTTCTTTGCCATTATACAAAAATAGTGTTGCTACAAAAGTATAAATGAGGCTTACTAATAAGACAACTCAGATCTGAAGCTACACAGGAATCTGCTGCCAAAGTGCAATACAAAAGACAAAATTAATAGAATCAAACCCTTTTTTGTTGCATTTTATTAGAGTATAAAAAGAAATGCCTTTAAAATAGGATGCAAGCAACACTAGTTTCTTAACCTGAATTGATAATAGACTAATCAATTTAAACAGGTCTTAATGTTTGCATTCTTATACCATTTTGTACAATAATTATAATGAATAAGTTCAAACAAACTAAAACTTACAGCTGATTAATAACGGTATCTAACTTGAGTTTTTATTATATCAAAAACCTGTTGAAATGCTACTGTTATTTTTTACTGTCCCCGAAAAGCGCGTCGGCAGCCTCCAGGAATGCTTCTTTCACAACTTCGCCGTCTTTGAAAGACTTCATGTGTTTCGCAAGAACGTGACTGACACGATAAGATGATATGGTAGCAGCCTTGTTGTTGGGCCTGGTGAAAATGGACTGCTGTGCATTTAGCTGTCCTTTCAGGTCCCTCACCTTTTGGGAGCGTATAGGGCAGAATTAGGAGGGAATTCCGTCTCGTAGCGTTTGTGCACTGTTTTGAAATGCCGCTCCTAAATTACCCTTCTTCGATAAAGCCACGCTCGCATTGCAGATGAGACAGATGGACTTTGAATTGGAATAGATTAAAAAATAATCATCCTCCCACTCGGAGTGAAAATTATATATTTTGGGCTTTTTCTGCCACAATTGCGGTCTTGTGTGTGTGCGGACCGGTGCGGACTGTCACTCCTGTTGACACGGCAACGTCAGCGAAATAGTGCACATGCCCACTGTCCACCAGCCACGCCCCGACATATGGGGTGACGCCGGCCAATCACAAAGCTTTGATGCGTTCAAGTGCATTATTCTGGCACAGGAAGATTATGTTACAGGACATTAACGATAACACAGAATATTGTTGTTCTATTTTTAGACACATCTCGCGATCGACTGGGAATCTCCCCGCGATCGACTGGTTGGGCACCCCTGGGCTAGACCATAGGTCCGTTGTGGTGGCAAAGTAGTCAGCTGAAGCCACATCTCTCTCAACTTCCCCACGGCATTTGTCATATAGCGCAGGCAGCGCAGACCTGCTGAAATAATACTGAGACGGCATCGCGTAACGCTTGTCCAACGTGTTGACAAGTTGCTTAAAGCCCTGGTTGCTAACAGTGCTAACTGGGCACATATCTTTAGCGATGTGAAATGTAATGGCACCTGTAATATCTCTGTGTCTCTGCGAGCTCGTCGCGTAGGCCGTTGCTCTGTACAATGCGTCCTGAATCGATGACTGTGATGATTTAGTGGATGAAGTCGAGCGGGCATCTGCTTTTAGTCGAGGCGAAAGCGCACCCAGCAAAATAATCGTATTTTGTCAATTATGCTGTTTTCATAATCGTCGCAAGCCATAATCGTAATCGCGATTAAAATACGATTAATTGCACAGCCCTAAGATGTAGCCATCTAAATGCCTATCTACCGAATTCCAGCCAGAAACCTAACCAATCCCAGTGGCTGATCTATTCATGTGGACCGGAGGGAGAGGGTGACCATAGATATAAACACAGTGTTTATATATATATCTATGAGGGTGACGAGCATAAGTTTCACTTTCCTTTTTTATTTCAATTCCAACTTTGGTCATGAAGAATATATTTCTCTGTTGTCCACATTCATAAAGCATAAAACAACAGCATCAGAGCACGGTGCAGAGTCTCTAGATGAGTTTACAGTAGTCCGCCGTATAGAAAACTGTAGTTTTCCCCGCAGCAGACGCGTATTCATGACGTCTGCTGGCGCATCATAAATATGTCGGATAGTGAAAGTGCAGTCGATTCTCAAAGCACCGCAGTCTCTTCTCCTAAGTCCTTTTGAATTCTCCTATCCACTATTCCTTAACCCTGTGACGTTTCACTCAGAGGTCAAGTAATAGACAGGAATAGACGATATAGCTGATTTTTGGACTATATGACTGCAGCCCACGATTTTACTATGAGATGGCGCTTCCTTCACATATACACATAAACAGCTTACTGGGTAAACTTGGATCTTTGTTTTGGCCTTGGCTCACACCAGGCGCGCCGGATTCATTTTAGAAGAGGGGGGGCCAAAAAAAGTGCGTGTGTATGGCCCAATCCCAAACCACGCCCTACACCCTACCCCTACACACTCCCCCTCCGTGACGGAGTGAACTCCGTGGAGTGACACATGAGGCCCCCTCCTGTCAGATGGAGGGAGTAAATACAGCGGCAAGCTTTGGGACAAACTCCCCTCTCTCCGGCAGAAACAGGAAATGCCGTAACGGCCTAACAACGGTTTCAAATCAGCATCTCTTTGAAAAAAAATGCAAATGAATAACTCAAATAAAACTCCAAACATCTTTAATTGTGTTTGTAAAGCTCTTCGCTGTTTGAAGAAGGTCCAGGCTCCTGAGATGTAGATGTCAGGGATGTGACCTTCCAGTTGTTAAATTTAAGTTTAGATTGACTGTATTTAGTTTTCTTCTGCGCTGGTTCTTCTGACATGTTTGCAAGTGTATTCTTTCTATCTCTAGGTTAATGGCTGACACACACAGAACAACGTAACAAATAAAGTAAACAACGTAACAAATAAACAAATCTAAGCTTTTGTATTGGTTTTAATTTACATGGATACATTTGAATGGTGTGACAATGTCCTATTTGATTGGGTTAAAATGTACATATTCTTCCTGTTATGTCTGCCTGCTTTATTTTACCTAATGCAAAGTGACCTGCTCCATCGAAATCAGTCGCTTTGACCCGAAGACACGTTTTGATTCCTAGCTTTCAAATGATATCAGGATTGTTTTTGTACTCCAAATATTAAGCAAAATATGTCACATTATATAATGACTGTTACAGAGTCATCATTTTGAGAAAAAGGTCTTTAAAGTTTTCTCTTCTCTGGAATCCATCGATCTGATTGATTATTAGCGGAGCAAATCATCAAAATACTACGGAGGGAAGATATTTTCGTTTGGATTACTGCACTCACGGGAAACACCGGCTGTTGTTATGCCTGTTGTGACGTTAAGTTACTCCGTTCTCCGCTTGTAATTATGCCATTACAAGCTTCAAACCTATACTTATCATCTGAATTTGCCGAAACAAGTTTAATATTCTGAAAGCCAAGACTTTGTTTATTTGAAATCAGATGAAAACAAACTGTAACGGACCCTGCCGTGTTATCTATGACTACTATACACCTTACATTCATAATTTCAGCGGGAGGGAGGGGGAGCGGGGCTGAGGAACAGCAGAGTGGTGAGTGAGAGCTGTCATCTTCCCTTTACAAGCTTCAAACATGCCTGTGTGAGATTGAATATAACAATCAAAAATAACAAAATATACACAGCTAGATCAGATCGCGTTTTAGATGCGACTTTAGAATAGAGGGGAATTATTGAAACGGGATTTGTACAGTTTTCCGCGGCATCTACGAAAATGTGGGGCAGGGCTGAAAAGTGGGGGGGCCTATGGCCCCCTGGCCCCCCCGCTTCAGGCGCCCTTGGTTCACACAGTATGTTTCCTGGACTAACAGTAGTAGCCTAGTTGTTACTTCAATAATGTTTGCAGCTCCGCCGTTGTGTTTGCTGAATAGCATTTAATCACATATTTTGTATGCCTTATTTTCACAGGGAAATGTAACATATTACTTTTAAATTCAGTTTTATTTAAAATTACACACATGCCAGTTTATTTTCTACTTTTTAATTTCTAATTATGCGCAATGCCTTGTTTTTTTATCAACTGCTGCAATGATAACAATTCCAGATTTTGGATCAAATAAAGTACATCTTATCTTAATTGTAATTCAATAAATCTTTAATTATTTTGAAAATGGACTGTCTCCATAATGAATTAATGATGATGTCAGGTGTAATGAACTTGACACATGTATGTCAATATTGAAACTTGTGTTAAGTTCATTCATATTTCTCTGATCAAGTCTTATAATATAATGGTGTTATTGATACAGAAGTACCAGAACATTTATCTTCACTGAAAAAGTGTAGCCTATTACCCACAATGCAATTAAAGGACAGTTACGAGCTACAGAGGTCAGCTACATTTACTTATTTCTATAAGGTTGCAGTCGAATAGTAAAAAAATCAGCTCCTCTATCCCTATCGTCAATCCCTTGACCTCTGTGTGAAACGTCACATGGTTAAGGGATAGTGGATAGGAGAATTCAAAAGGACTTAGGAGACTGCAGTACTTTAGAGAAACCGACTGCATTTTCACTATCCAACGTGTTTATGATGCGCCAGCGGACGTCATAAATGTGCGTCTGCTGCTGTGGGGAAACTATGGAAACTACAGTTTTCTATACAGCGGACTACAACATGGATGTTTATTAAGAACGAGGGACTACTGTAAACTCATCTAGAGACTCTGCACCGTGCTCTGATGCTGTTGCTTTATACTTTATGAACGTGGACAACAGAGAAACATATTCTTCATGAGAATAGTTGGAATTGAAATAAAAAAGGAAAGTGAAACTTATGCTCGTCACCCTCTCCCTCCGGTCTACATTAACACAAATGATCCCAATACGTATGATTGTATGAATTATGAAAAGATCTTAAAATCAATACAAATGTATTTATTATAAACGTAAGTCCTTAACACCTATCACTGTGTATATCACCATTCAAACATCTTTTAAAAGTTGAACAAACTCCACACAGCTCAGTAAAGACTGTGAAATGTTGACTTTATTTGATAATTTCAGTAAAAAGTAACGTTCATATTTATCTTTTTGATTATAATACTGATGAACGTTCAAAACAAAGGATTTTGGCAACTTACCACACGTTTTAAAATGCTTAATAAGCACCGTAACTTTCATGATATAATTTCTTGGTCATAATCGGTTGTTTTCGTGAACGGCCGACTGTTGTGTGACGGCAAATGCTGCGGCCGCAAGGCATTGTGGGGCAGCATTTTCTCCTCTCCTTTCGTCAAGGGAGGTCCAGTGGCTCCTAAGCTAAAGGAGGCTATAAAGGAAGTTTGAAACCTCCTTTCCTATCATTTAGAGAATTCGAACGGCACTTATCATGGCTGCCACTGAGGTACTTCCGGGTCATTTCACTCCGTTAGGAAAGTTCCTAAGCTAAATGGACCATTCGACCGCAACCTAACTCTCTGCTGACTCAATCACCTGAAGAAATGCATCAGAGTTCACAAAGCTTCCTCTGGAGTCACAAAATACTCCCCCCCCCCAAAATATGCAGATAGGACTCTCGAGCACACAGGAATCCAAAAATATAGTTCCCCTTTAATCTAGCACTATTTCTTATTTTGTCTCTATATTTAACAGCTCTTCTACCAGGTGAAGGGAGACATGTGTCTGAAGGTGATAGAAAACGGGATTCACGAGGATGTGAACATCAAGGAGGGAGAGGTGAGCTTGAATAGAGTTCTGTTTTTTCGTTTTGGTAAAGTTATATCCTTCATAATAAGTAAAATACTACATATTACTATTATAACAATGGAGTTCATCTTAAGGCAGTGCAATACAGTTTGTCTCTGCCTATTTCTGTGGTTAAGGATGTTCTTCTTATCCAAATAAACTAGTCTTGTTACAATGTTCCAATGTTTGTCTCCTTCAAACATGATATTTTTCTTAATTCAAAGATGTTCCTGCTGCCAGCGAGGACCCCCCACTCCCCCCAGAGACAGGCCAACACTGTGGGACTGGTGGTGGAGAGGAGACGTCTGCTGACGGAGAACGACTGCCTGAGGTTAAATATCGTACATCCTTATCTTCTTCTCCCTTCTCGTCTTTTCTTTGTTCCACATCTCTTTTTAAGCAGATCATATCAGGGAATAGAGGAAAAAGATCCTGACAAATCAACCCAATTGATATAGCTACCAGGAAAGTCTAAACTTTAGAGACCAGCTTTTCTCAATGGTGGTCAAGGTGCTTTTTGATACAAAAGAGCAGTTCTGAGGTTAAGAAGAGCCATTGATTGTTTTACAATTCAAATGAAAGTCTCATGTCTGTATATTCAAGTCCCAAGTCAAATCACAAGTCCTTAACTTTGTTTTTCCAGCCCTTGACCGCTTTATGCAGTTTTTTTGTTACGGTTAACCAACATGATTTTGGTACAAAACAATATCATTTTTCTTATCAGTTCTCTTTATTGGGAATAATTTGGAAATATTGTGAGCAGATGACGCTGATCTGGAATCGCACTCATGACTTGAATGTCTTGCAAGCCATGTTTCTATAGTTTAGGTAGTTTAGCAAAAAGAATGACAATTGTTTGGACAAAAAACAAGAAACAAAGTTAATACATTTTAGTTGTGACAACTGCATTTGGAACTCATAAAATCTGTGGAAAATAACTGTACATTGGCGTACAATGAAAATACTTAATTTTTCCTGTATCCAAACAAACACAACAGACATGTCATATGCTCTTACATGTCATATGTAAGAGCAGCATTAACATTAGCCTGTGTTGATGCCTTCAGGTACTATGTTGACAACACCACTTATCCCCTGTTCGAGAAATGGTTCTACTGTGAGAACCTCGGAACCCAACTGGTGCCAATCATCAAAGAGTAAGACATCCTACCATCTTCATTGGTTCCTTCAAATCCATTTCTTTGAGTTAAGTTTGTTAATTCTGGTTTATCTGTTTTACTTTCAGGTTCATGGCATCAAAGCAGTGCAAAACAGGAAAGCCTGATGCAAGTAAGATGTTCTGAGATTTCTTGTGATTCTTAATCCTTATTTCTGATCTAAAGTCTTATCACCCGTAATCTGTTGTCGTCATGGTTCTCTTTGGATGAACAGATGATGTGTTCAGAGATCCTCCATTCCAGATGAACACGTTGAAGGTGATGTCACCCTTCTCCTTCAAAGACTGGCTGAACACCCAGAGGCCGACCCTGGCCAGCGGCAGCCCCATCGACATGTTCGGGGATCAGTTTGAGACCGAGGTACTACAAACACGTATTCAGACATGTTTTTATAAAGGTTTTCCACTTTCAACATGGCTACGTTTTTCAATCTTGTATACTTATAATTTGATCAGATAGTTGCTGATTTAAAAAGCAATAGTCCATTTTACTACGGCACATCTTATAAAGCTTTTAAATTAAGTAAAGTCAATATTTATTTATGCAGCCCAAAATCATGGGGCGTCACAATCTGTAAAACATAAAACACCCTTGATGCATATAACCTCTATTCATATAAGGGAAAACTAACTTTTTAACATGCATTTTCATACCAACAGACATTTAAAATATATTTTAAGTACAGATTAAAATAATTAAAATAAGCAACATTTGTTTAGATACTTCAGAACTGGTCTTACAGAAAAAGCCTGGTACTGTATAAAAACGATTGTTACCGGTGGAAATGTAAACAACATCTAGCTGTATTTTCCAATAATTGATTTCCTAATGCTGTAATGAAATATTTTGTTAAAGCAAAGTGGGATTTTGGAATCGTCATGCCTGTGGTGAATTACCAAGACAAAGCTTGGCTGTTAAGTACTGGATATTCATTGACTATTGAATATGAGCAGATGTGATGTGCTGCACTAATCCTCTCTCTCTCTTGTGACAGGTGATAGTGTATGGACCTGGGCGCAACGAGACGTCAGTACGGATAACTGATGCGTGGGTTTGGCAGATGGTATGTTGTTCTCTTCATGGTGTGTTCCTTCTGTAGCTTCCAAACAGACTCTCAGTGCTGTTCAGATGCTGCCATCCCTGAGTACGATGTAGCGTTTGCTCATATGTGTGATAACCAAACCCTGTGTTAACAACCTCTCATCTCACAGGAGGGATCCTCAAGGGTAACTTTGAATGAGCAGGAGTTCCTTCTCGCTGCAGGACACAGTTTGCTTATTCCTGAACAAAGCCAGTGAGTAAATATTAAGGAGAAACATTAGCCGCTTTCACACCTTGTACTTTGCGGTACTTAGTTCCCGGTACTTAGTTCCCGGTACTTGGTTCCCGGACCGGTACTTGGTTCGCGGACTGGTACTTGGTTCCCGGTACTTGGTTCCCGGTACTTAGTTCCCCCGAACTCTTTAGTCCCTGGAACTGCCCTGTAGATCGCGTTCACACTGGAATAAGTCCCTGAGGTAGTGATGTGAAAGATCCGGCTCTTTTAAGCGAACGAACCGTTTTTTGTTTTGATTTTTTTGTTGTTATAGGGGACCTTTTATACATAAATATGTGTCCCCAGTGTGTCAGAGAACCCACAAAGTGTCAGAAAACAAAACAACTAAAAAAAAAAGAAAGAAAAGGGGCTGCTAACAAGCAGATTCAGAATTTTCGCTCTTACTACGTCATAGGCGACATCCGGCCGACGTGACACGTCCCAACCTATCGTCTCCGGCACACGTGACACGTCCCAACCTTTCGTATCCGTAGCTGAATCCCCTCTCGCAGCTGTGTGTCTGTGTATTCAGCAGGATGTCTGCAGGAGGCACTTAGAGTAAAGTTCTTTAATACATATAATGGCACTGTTCTAGCAGTAAACACTTAAGAAAGAACATGTCAAGCTATGTGCTGTATCAGAAACAATGCGCGGCGTGTTTTGGGAGTAATATGCTCTGTGTTTACATTAGCAAGCATGCTAACACTCAGAGCTAACCATGGAGCTAACGCTGTAGGCTACTGGAGAGAATATGTGTAACGTAATGTCCTTGTGGTAAAGAGAAAGGTTTGAGTTCCATACTGTTTCAGAAATAATGCTTGAAGTGGTTGGGAGCATAATATGGCTTTTAATCACTGCAGCGTTTAGCTGAGTTTCTCCCGGTAGAAAACTCTCTTAGCAGGGGAAAGCTGCCTGACGCTACAAAGGGGCGTGGCTAGCAGCAGCCGTTCAATTTAAAGCAGAATCAGCCTTTTTGGAATAGAGGGGTATGAGCAGTATGAGGCATGGCTACAATGGGTGATCTGTTTGGTGTTTTAAGCAAAAAACTTCACAGACATGTTTTGTATAGGTATGGCCCTACAATATATTTTTATAATATATATAGCATAATAGGTCCACTTTAAGTAATACAAGACAGAATGATATGATGATCTCCGCGCTACGGGTGCTTGCATGCATGCAGTGACATGTAATATCCAAGGATTAGAGACTGTTGGATGCTGCTGTTTTCAGCATTGCAATATATTTATTTTTACTATGTTATTTATTTATGTTTATCTTTAGGCTCTGCAAATATTTGATGTCAGCTGTTGCTGTCTTTATTTCTTTAGTTGATACTGAAATAGAGCTCTGCTGTTTTGTTAGGGCTTTTTCTTTAAATATAATTTGTCGATACAGTAGCTGTCCTTTTTAAACATTTCTATGCTTGAGTTTTTATAGGTGTTGCTATCTGCTTTGTGTAGCGTGGTTCTACAAGCAAGTCAGTGAATTAATTGGATGATATCAGAGAGTTAGAAGGGTCTGTAAATGCAATGAAAACTATTGTCCATAGCAAATCATTTATATAAAAAATGTAATTTTTATATATACTGTATATACTGAATACTTCAGTACAAAGGATGTATTGAATAATGTAAGTGATATATGTGTACACATGTACATCATTAATCAAAACAGGGCTAAATTTGACTAAATTATAAAAGGTATACTGTATGTGGTAAAATAAAGAGCCGTTTGGGAGCCGAAAGAGCCGGCTCTTCTTGGTGAGTCGAGCCAAATGATCCGGCTCACTAAAAAGAGCCGGAATTCCCATCACTACCCTGGCGGTACTGAAGCTTGCCGGGGGGTGTGTCTGGCGTGCGACCAACAACCAATAACATTAATCTCCTGCCCCGGACACACAAGCACGCTGTTTGATTGGCTAGAGCTTGTACTGGCATATGATTTGATTGGCTGGCGCTTCCGTCGACGCTTGAAAAGTTGAACTTTTCTCAACTTCCGAAGCGAGCAATGGAGGCAAAGCGACGCGAGGGAACCACAATGCACCTCATTCAAAGTGAATGGGAAGCGTCTCTGTTGAAGCACGCAACGCTGCTGTGTGGACGTACTGTTAGGAAGGATTACGCAAATGAAGTCGTTGACGTCACTTCTTCTTCTTCTGCTTTGGGTTTACTGGCAGGCCGCAAACAACTTCACGACGTATACTGCCACCCGAAGTCCCCCGGAGTTGGCTTCAGTAGAAGCTGCTGGGTAGCGTCTTCCGAGTAAATCGCCAGAAGCGCCGACACCTCCTGATCACTCCACCGCTCCCATGTTTTCTTCTGTGTTTCCATAAGTTAGTCTCTCTCCATTGGTGCGTGGGCTAATGCTAATAATGCTAAAGCGAGCAAATAAAATGGCGGCTTCACACAACATTTCGGAGTTTTACGGGCCGTGGTTTGCAATTCGCCCAGCCAATCAGAAATTGTTAGTGTGGCCGACACACCCACGAACCATTTCCTCCCCAGGAAAGTACCACCTCTATAGCAGGAACTATCTGGGTGGTGAAAAGGTTTGCGCGAACTAGATTCTAGTTCCAGATCTTTTTGGTGTGAAAACAAAATCCCAAGAGCTATCGGCCTAGTTCCTGGGAAAAGTACTCTTAGTATTCTTCAACCTGAAACTTATTTCTAACAATGTTTTGTGACTATGTGAATAATGGGCCAACAATTTCGGGAAATCGGTCCGGTATGGTGTGAGTAGTAATCGTACTTGGTTTCCTCTCCTGCAGGTACCAATGGCAGAGAGATGAAGGGACTGTTGCTCTGTTTGTGGTCCAAAACCCTGAGCGGAAGAGACCCTGAACATCACACGGCCATTCACACACACAATAAATGTGCCAGTGCAGTCAGTGCCTGTTAAGGCATGCCAGTTCCTAATGGACCCAATCATTTGCCTGTGGTATTTAACTACAGCTCACTTATGAGAGAAATTACACTAAATAAATCAATAGAGATAAATTTTGATTATTTAAAATAAACACATGTTCTTCCTGATTCTCCCCTTTTTGTGTTTCGCTTCCCAAATGACACATTTCCTCTTTTTTCCCCCTTAAAGCATTGGGTAGGCGTTACATTATGGACGGTTTTTACAGGAACCATGTCAAAAAGCCTCCGAGCAACTGCCATGTTTTTGATAGATTGTGTAGATTTTTTTTGTAAGTAAAAAAGTGTTATGAATGTTTTCAAAAGAAATATATGTATTGCATGCATGCCACGTTCAGGTGCCAGTTTCTTGTTAAATCAACACCATGCATTTATAAGGGGCTTGCCAAGAATAAAAAACAGAACTGACTAGGCATGATTTTAGTGATTTGTCTCACACATATTTTACCTATTAAATATACAACTGTGTACTGGGTGCAGACTTAATAATACATTCATATGTGTGGTTGTGGATGCATGATGTGAAAACGAAAAAAAAAATTTCAGACAGGAATTACCACACCACACACAACAGAGATTCCCATTTGTCTATTTAAGGCATACTTTCTACACTTTCTGTTATCTGAAATTGCTGGATTGAGAATAGCTCATTCACTCACATATTTGAATCAAGGGAGACTTATTTCTGAGGGAAATTATAGATATATCCATAAGATGATGAGAATTGTGATTAGTAGACCTGTGTCACAGAGAGTGAAGTATGGTTGACTCAAATGCATGTCAAGAAGACTCAACAGTAAATACCTTTAACTTCAGTTAATCCAGGCAAAACCGAACTTTTCAAAGAACAACATCCAAGGATCCTAAAAAAGAAAAAGACTAAACAGAAAAACCAGGACTTAAAGGTCACCTATTTTGCAAAATCCACTTTTCACGTATTTTATACATAAACCCATGTATCCCATCTGTGTAAAGAGATTCTAAAAGTTTCAGGAAAACAAATTCGCTCACTTTTTGTCCTGATCCATTTATATAAAAAGAAAACCTGTCTGAAAATCAGCTGATCAAGTGTTGGCCACTTTATGATGTCATAACGATTTTTGGCTTGTGTAACCATTAGCCAATAACCAACCAAGGTACCCCCCCCCCCCCCCCCCCCTTATCACCTGAATCTCCTCCTAGAGCACCATTGTGTTCTTTTTAACCAAATATCTCGCAGAAGGGCGTAGCACCCAATTTTCATCTAAAGTAAAAGACACAGAATCATTTGAGCCAAACACTTCAGAGACATGTTTTGTATATATATGAGACCTATAATATATTGATGAAAAAGAGTATAATAGGGGACCTTTAACTACAAGCTCAACCAATGAGGGCAGGGTCGGCGTCATGGTTGGGTTGCCCCCCCAAATGAGTCACTGTGCCCCCCCAACGCAGGGCAGGAAAGCCTGGCCACTTTGCCGTTTAAAAATAAATAAATCATATTACAAGTGAAAACGTTTCAACTAAATGTTTTTTGTGTCGAATAAATCAGAAATAAAGAATACAAATAACAGCCTGAGGTGAGGTGCTCTTTTATTGGTGTGTTGCTTGACCAATGACCCCCAACCTTTGTTTTGTTATCATTATGTGGCTGTGTGTTTAGATGAAAGCCCAGTGGCGATCTGTTCATCTGTTATACTGATTATACAGTAAAGCCATCGAAAATAATATGATACAGTACATTACAACTACTTCTGGGTCTCTGTTTCATTCAAGCTCGGCTCTGTGTGTGTGTGGCACGAGCACATTTTGTGTGAGGGCACGAGCGGTACCGGGGAATGTTGTTGTTAGCATCTGGTTAGCTAGCTTTTGCTAACGGATATAAAGAGCTGTTTTTAGAGTTCTGTCCATCTTCATATCTAACTAAGAAGGCATATTTCCCAAAACGCAACACTATTCCTTAAAATCATTTATTTACATTGGTCTACCAATCCACCAGTCTTGTTTTAGTCTGTGATAAAAGAAATACAGAAAATGTTGTCAGCTTTAATGATTCACCATTTTAACTTAAAACATACAATTAAAAAGCACAATAGTGTGGTGTTGTTCCTGAAATTATGTTACTAATTGCATTGTAGTTTTTTGGAAGTGTAGTATTCCAGATTATTATCAGTTCAGTTGAGCAGTCGTATCCTCAGAGTGTTCCTGATCACATGCTGCTCAGCCATAAAAGCCGCCACAGTCCAGGGCACTGCATATTCCAGAGTCACCAGTCCTCCCAGGTTGTACCTAAAACCTGAGTAGTCCCAAGGACAGGCCCCCAGCAGACTCAGCCCCACCCCCCAGCTGAACTCCCACAGGTAGATGAACATGGTGTAGGCTGCCAGACGCAGAGGCAGCGGAAGATGCCGAGCCAGCAGCCGCTCTCTCAGGCTCTCAATGAGATAGATAGCGATGGCGTACATAGGCAGTGCCCACAAGCTGCTGTGGCCCGCCAGCCTCCTGTCTGCGGTGCTGCACCAGTCCCACACTGCAGTGAAGGCCACCTCGCACAGGCAGCCATGAAGCGCGTACACGTACAGACGAGCTACAGCAGAGAGAGGACGACCTGGGAGGCTCCCATGTGGTGGGGCTTCATCTTCAAAACCACTTCCTAAAGGAACACAATGTTCACAAAAACAAACATTATGTTACACTGACCTGCTTTTTGGACCATAAGCAAAGATGATTTATGTTTTTGAAATATACTAAAGTTTGAATAATCAGTGTACAGGGAAAATGGAAAGGTGTTATGTGCCATCGCTTTGCTAGCTGGTAGCAGTAACTTCCTAAAGTCTCAGTTGATTGTCTGTCAATGTTTACAACAGGGCCTAAAAAAAGAATTGGACAAACAAAACCCATAAGCCCACAAATTGTGTTTTATTTAGGGCTGTCAGTTGATTAAAATAGTTAATCGCGATTAATCGCACATTTCAAGTTTTTAATACTCTTATCAACATATGAGTGGACAAATATGCTTTATGCAAATGTTTGTTTATTATCATTTGAACAATGAGAAATATTCTCATGAATATTCAACCCAGTCTAATAAAAAAACGTGTAATAACTACGTTGGTCCACAACTTGGGACGTAGTATTTCTACAAAAACGCCTCTGAAATTGTAAGATCCCTACGTTTTTTTTCACCATTCATTCCAATGGCTGTCGTCTATGTCACGTGATCTTCAAATGTCTCCCTGCAGAAAAAAAAAACATGGCCGAACTTCGTTTTATTCTGGTGGAAAATGCCTATTTTAAAGTTAGTTTGGCCATTAAAATGCGTTTTGATGTCATTTGATGCGAGAAATATGAGTTGTTATTTCAGATTATGTGTGCAGTGGATGTACATGATCTTTAGTTTGCGAGTTATTATGGAGATTTTTGTACACTCAAAAAAAAATGCCTTGGCTCAACAAAGAAAATCAACGCAACAGTTTGCATCGATGTTTATTGAGTCAAGACAACTTCTAATTCAATTGTCTTAAAGCAACAAACTTATTTGAGTTAGGGGAGAAGGCTTTTCCTCTACAATCAGAGGTGTTTTTAATTACCAGTTACTTAATAATTGGTAGCATAAACACAAGTTTTGAAGTTGATTACTCAAAAGATTAAGTTGTTCCGACTAGTTTTACCACATGATTTAAAATAATTGTAAGTTGTATGTACTTAATTACCCTCACTCGGGATACAAGTTTTGAAGTTGATTACTCCAAAAATTAAGTTGTTCCAACTTGTTTTACCGCACGATTTAAAAGGAATTTGAAGTTGTATGTACTGAATGACCATCATTGTGAACACACGTTTTTAAGTTGACAACCATTTATAAATTAAATTGCTCCAAATATATTGTATTCAACTGTTTTTTTTCTTAGCTTTTTCATGTTTTTGCCTTTAAAGAAAGAAATTAATTGATTCCAAAACAAAAATATTAGGCAATTCACTTTTTATTTTGAACTGCAGTTGTTTATTTCAACACATGATGTTTCAATCAGGAGAGAATTCATTTAGTTTGAACATTTATTGACACATGCCATATGATAAGGTGCATGAACACCTGAAATCACAGCTGACTGCAGGAGAGAGGAGAACCATTTTAAAGTTTGGCTGCAGCACGGTGATTGGCTGTTGGAGAATGAGGTGAAATGTAATAGGTTAAAGAGAACGTCTGATGAGCTGATTATATGCAGCTGCGGAGTGAATGTATATACACCCAGTCTTCCTGAAAGAACTTGCGCTGAGCTTCATTTAAATCTTGGAAAAAAAGATAAATAACACAAATTTAAATTTCCCCACAAATAATAAATAAACACATTAGCCATATTACCTTGGGAAATGGGGACACAGCAAATAAATGCTGCCATCACATCGAAGTTAGAGGCCTTTGCATATTTAAAACCAGTGCCAAATATGTAAAATCTGTAAAGTTTTTGTAAAACTACAGAAACAAACTCCAAATGGCCACCAATCTGCAGATCAAACACATCAATTTTACAAAAGATGTAACAAAGATGTTTACACTGCCGACAGTCCTTATTTCAAACAGTGTGAACACATTTAACGCAGAATGCTCGTTCATTCATTTGTTTCCCTCGACCACGATGGTTGCCATCGTATGGACCGGTCACTGATGATGGCGATATTCATGTCCTTTTGAAGCACTTATTAAGCATTATTAATTGGGGTGTGGCCAAAAGTGCAATATGCTTCAAAATGGAACTGACAGAGAGCAGTGCTTTTGTCCTGTGTTTTTACACTGTGCCCGTGGATGTTATTTTATTTCAAGATGTTTAATGACGTCGCTAAACTCCTTGAAAAGGTCCTCTTCCTTTTCTCCAAGGTACACGATAAGGCAGCGGATGGCTATAGTTCTCTGCGTACTTCAATTGTATTGTGCTATTTTTGAAAAAGGAAAAAAAGAGAAATTACCTAAATTAATATATTTTGAATGAGTAACTGCCAACAACTTGCATTTCAATAACAACTCTAAATAACGATCCTACCGCAAGAAGCATGTCCTTGATCTGCTTCCCCGAGATTCATTTTTTAATAAAAAGTTATATCACAATAGTAACCAAAGTATTTTTACTCTCACAGTAGCCTCTACATTGTATCCTCTCACAGAACTATTCACAGTTCAAAGGCTGCTAATTTTGGTCAAACAGCAATTTGCCTAATACTGTGCAACTTCAAGGCTATCTACTGTATTTGAATGACGAAAGTTGACACTCACCTTAAAATGTCCATTGTATAGTATTTCTATTTGTCTTAACTGTCGGAACTTGTCCAGGCATGTTAAGTGGGAGTGGACTTGAAATCCTTAACTCAAGGTGGAGAACAATTAAGTTATCAAGCCAATTGCATTACTTACTACAACTTGAATTTTGTTTTAAGTCAATTAACGCAGAGATCAGAGTTCAAATTACACACAATATTAAGTTGATGTAATTACCAACATTATTACATCAACACAACTTATAAATTAATGTTTGCAACTTAAAATGTTTATCTAAATCAATTAACTCACATTTTTATCTTGCAACCATGCATTTAATTAAGTGGAGGTGAAAGGTCGCCTGAATTCGTTTTTAGAGTGTACAATGTCCCACTGTCTGGCTACCTGCATAAAGTGCACGGCACAGTTGTCTGCCTGTCAAAGCATGAGACTGAAGTTCCTACCGTGGGTCAAAATAATGCGCTGTGACCCCGAGGTAACTGTCATTACTGAGTGAAGTCCAATAGTCTCCGATGAGCGTGGAAGTGTGGTCCGCTGCAAGCGGGCGGCAGGAGCGGGGCAGTCAGCATCAGCTTGTAGATGGTATTTTAAACTCGATGCGCACAGAAACTACGGGGCGGGCAAAAAATACAAATGCGCTAATCGCGTTTAAAATAATTAGTGGCCTTAAAAAAAAATCACGTTAACTTGAAAGCCCTAGTTTTTTTTCCAACAAGTCCTCCAACTCAAGCCCTGGCCACACGAGGACGATAACGCAAACAGACTGCAATCGTTATCAAAAAAGTCTTCCGTCCTCACGCAACAGGCACCAGAAACGTGTCCGTTCAAACGAGACCGTTCGAAAGCGCTGGAGACGCTGTAGTACATATGCCTGGCCTGTAAGTGGCGCTGTAGTCCTGAAACAAAAGCAGCGAAGAAGACTTCCCGCACATGGTTGCCATTGTTGCCCTTCTATTTATTCTCCGCTGTCTACGCTCTGGCCCTTTTTCTCCCTCCCCGAGGCAAGCGCTGTAAATCTCTCCGGTATTCCACCAGCAGATGAAAAACACCCACCTCTCCGCCTCTTCCAAGGGACGAGGGGACTGTGCAGCAGAGTTTCAGTTCATCTTCAGGACAAAATTAGAAAAGTCCCGGTCAAAGGTCTTCTTTGTTATTTATTGAACTATAAAACAAATGAATAACGACTCAATATAATAATACAAAACGGAGCCTCTCTTTTCCTCCCCCTCTCCAGAGCAGCAGCCGATCTCTGAGGAGGAGAAGTGGGGAGAGGCGGGGCTATTGCGTCATCGTTATCAGGAAATGATCGTATAGGCGTAAACATGGAGCCGTTTGCCCCCCCAGAGTGTTTCGTTTTTGCAGATCTACCCACCTTGGGACCCGTTATCGTTATCGCTATTGTTTTCTGCGTTTCCATGTCGGCCTCGTGTGGCCGAACCGTCTATCTGATAGTGAACTGTAGCAGATACGAACGTTATCGTCCTCGTGTGGCCGGGGCTTCTTACAACCAAATAGGTCGATTGTTCAAGCGCTTATTCTGACCAAATAGGTTGATTGTTCACTTATTACGACCTATAATCAAGTTTGAAAGTTTTCGACCTCTAGTGCTCCCTTTGACTGCAAACGCTCCGGAGGGTCGTATATTTACAAATAACCCTCTCTGGAAAATCCAAAATTGTAGGATAGTTTGGCCATTAAAATGCCTTTTGATAAGATTTCTAGCGAGAAGTGTATATTGTACTTTTAGAATTCACGTCCAATGGATGGGTAGAATCTATAGTTTGATAGATAGAAGATAGAAGATGATTTGAGGTCTCGCCAGGAGAACGTGTATATGCGGCAGCGTCCATGTAAAGTTAGCGTCAACCCTCACGGGTTGAAAACAGTATTTCCGGTCTGTGTACACTGCTTTTGTGTTTTTCCCATAGGTTTTTCCCTTTCGATTCTGAGAGACACATTTCTTTTTTCAGAGGTTTTGATATGCTAAAACATCGAACTACCCATAATCCTCAGCTATCGTTGAAGCTCGGTGATTGGATGTTTTAGCCGCAATGCACTTTGGGATATGGTGTTTATGCGATGTGAAATCCGAAAACATTTAAAAAAGAAAATAATACTTTATTCCGCGTGTGCTTGCTTTTCTCTTTGAAAGTCATCACACAACGGCATTGTAATACACGTTTGGGCTGCATTAAATATTACACATCTGCCTTAGTTCTCTATTTATAGAGCCCTGATTAACAGGCCCAATCCCAAACCGCCCCCTACACACTACCCCTCCGTTTGCACGTTTGCGCGGAGGGTCCGCCACATTAAGTGCTGTTCCAAACCAACGAGTGTGGAGCGGTGTTGAGGGGGAGTGGGTTATCAAGCCCTCAAACAGCGAGTCTGCGTCAGTACTGACTGGAGACCGGTCTCTACCTGACCGGTCTCAGCGCTGTGTGTGTCCGTCAGCAATGCAAAAATTAAGAACCTTATAAACATCAGGTTTAAAACTAAAAGACACAATTAAAGATGTTTGGAGTTTTATCTTAGTTATTAATTTAATTTTTTTGTCTAAGAGATGATGATTTGAAACCGTTGTTACAAACAGGTAGGCTACGGCATTTCCTATTTCTGCAGGAGAGAGGGGAGTTTGTCCCAAAGCTTGCCGCTGTATTTACTCCCTCCATCTGACAGGAGGGAGCCTCAATG
Organism: Notothenia rossii; assembly: GCF_949606895.1. NCBI lineage: Eukaryota > Metazoa > Chordata > Actinopteri > Perciformes > Nototheniidae > Notothenia > Notothenia rossii. Next base: position 64,826,218 of record NC_136909.1, on the reverse strand, counting down.
AGCTGCGAGTGTCACTCCACAGAGTTTACTCTGTCACGGAGGGGTAGGGTGTAACATCTTCAATTTCTCTTGACACAATACGTCTCCTCGCAGTATCAATAGTAATTCACATGACTTTTATATTTGATCCAATTGGTAGATAGGCTTTATTTACCCCATAACGGTGCACAGCTGATGGACAGGGACTTGTAGTGTTTAAAGATATTACTGATTTTCTTTGAATACAAGAATGTAAATACTGAATTGAGAGAATAGTCAGGGGTTTTGGGTGATGGGAGACACATCTATGGAATCAGAATTTCAATAGCTTACCATTAAAAGACAGGTGCAGCCCTGTCAGTTAATCTTTGACCATTAAGTCTAATACAGTCAAGCATGCAGTTGAAAAGTTACACAGGAACAGAGGATGCATGTTTCTAAACTCATAACTAAGATCAAATCAACCTTAGATAATGTAGCATTGTGTTTCATGACATTGATTTACATTTGAATGACACACTGTAGCCTATACAGTATGTACAGTTGTGGTTGCCTGTCGTTAGTGCCTGTATTAATAGGGCGGATATCATCACATGTTTTGAATTTTAGTGCTGGGTCCACAGGTCTGTTGACATTAGGATTATGAGTTCTGCTTTTGACCAATAAATGCAAAACATGGTGATTATGGTTGGTCCGTGAACAGTCCTGGAATGATTTGTTCCTGTTTTAACCATGTAAAAAAACCTTTTTTTACACTTTGTTTTAAAAATTACTGCCAACAATAATGTTTTCTTCTTTCAAAATAATCTTAATTTGTGTGTTTAACAAAAAAAAGATACATTTAAATTATATTACATTTGGTCAGCTTTACTATTTCTTAGGGAATTACATTTTTTCTTTTTATCCTTTCCCATGATAACCCTTTGAGAGTATACAGTCAGGTTCCCTTCCTCCGCCACAGGACACACAGCGTTTCTTAGTGTGCATGCTCTTATGTGGATTAAAAGGCTAATAGCCCAGTTTAACAAGTTAAAGGCTTTGAAAATCTTCAACGGGTTTTCACTCTCAACTACAATACATACATGTAACTATACCAACAACAAATCAAACTGGTGACATAAGATAAGATGTATTTTATTGATCCCAGATTGGGAAATGTTTGCGTTGCAGCAGCATAAAAAAACAAGGCATTGCACATCAGTAGAAATTAATGATATCTTTGTCATTATATTATTTCTCCCTAAAATAAAGTCAAGTGAACTGTAGTCTCACAATATCATTGAATCCGATTCCACCACTTGGCAGACTTAAACCGAGAGTAGGATACAAAGACAACAAATGTCGTATAATGAATCAAAGAATGGCCTTCTACAAATACTGAACATAATTAACAGGAAACAATAGTATTTCTCACCTTGGTAATTACTCCTTCTCGCATTTAGCTTACTCGCCTCCATCCCTGGGCAGCATATGGGTCTCTGTGCCTTTGTAATCCCTCTGCTTCCCTGTGTGTGTGAGTGTGAGTGTGCGTGTGCGTGTGCGTGTGTGCGTGCGTGTGTGTGTGTGTGTGTGTGTGTGCGTGTGTGTGTGTTTGTGTGTGTGTGTGTGTGTGTGTGTGTGTGTGTGTGTGTGTGTGTGTGAGAGAAAGCCTGGTCCACCTGAGGATCAGACGCCTGTGTGCATGTATAAAAATATTGATCTCTCTGTTGGAGACAGCGGCTGGGTGAATGGTTTCTTTTGAGTAGTAATCGCCGGGTTATCAGTGAACCACAGTAGGTGGGTGTGTCAGAGAAGCTCCCCAGTGTGGATATTTGGACTCACTGGCCAACTTCTATTATTCTTAACTTTTACAGTGCATCTCCATTTTCTGTATTTAAAAAAAACGATTTGACTACACTTTTTTTAAAAGGTTGGTTCTTACCAGCAGACAGTAAGACATATGCAATAATATTTTAGACAAACAATAATTTATTCCACCTTAATATTTGCGTTTATTATTACAGATATTGTGTTTATTGTGGAATTTGCGTTTGTTTATTTCTTTAGAATCTTTGTATTTTCTGGCTTTTAAATATCTTTCGATAGTAACAACAAATTCTAGACAAAACTAATCACAAGTTTAATTATACCATTTTTATTAATGAAAAAAGAACACAACATTAAACTCATGAGTGAGAGTTGCAAATTAATTGTAGGTCTTGAGAGCAAATGTGATTTCAAAATAAAATTTAAATAAATACATTCAACATGCAATAGTTATTTTTTGTATTAATTATATTTTATATTGATTGTTGCCCCTCATTAAATCGTGTCTGTTTATTTTAGTAGCTGGAACAGGTGATAATGTAGAAAGGAAATGTATGATACTTTACTAGGCTACATAAAGATTTTAATTAGTCATTTATCTGCAAATCTATGATGAGTAACTAGAATGTACTGTTACATCACTATCAGCGTGACTAAAGCTGCCAACACGCAGATAAGCATTCAATATAAATAAGCAGTTTCACACATGCACAGACCATAAAGTGTCCCTGAGAGCAGATGTCAGTCCTGACACGGTGCAACTGCAGGTTCCTGTGTGTTTGTTCTGTACGTGCTCTAATAAAACAGTTGGTTGAATGGCGGATCTTTAGATCAGAGTACAGTGATTCTAGCAAACACACCTTTAGGGCTAGGAAGGGGGACTGCACCGCTATGGGAGTCAATGACCATAAAGTTATCGAGCTGACAAAGGTCGGACTCTTCACAAAGTGCTGAGATGTGCTGACTCTGTGTGTTGCCTTGTTACAAACTGAATTACCACTAAACAGTATTTGGTTAGTGAAATTAGCCCTCTCTTTCTCAGAGAGCACAGAGAACCTTCACTTGTTGCTCTTCCCTTATTCATCATTAATATGGGCCGGGGTGGGACTGGTATAGTTAATTGAACAGAAATCAATTGGTCTGAATAATGATTAGATCCTAGATGAGTCCTAAAATCCAGAAATTAAAAGGCACTTCCATTTCCAACCCAGTCTCACAAAAAATGTGTAATAACTACGTTGGTCCACAACGTAGGACGTAGTTTTTCTACAAAAACGCCTCTGAAATGGTAAGATCCCTACGGTTTTTTTCACCATTCATTCCTGTAGTGGTTATTTGTCAACAACAATAAAACTTCAAAAGGCCACTGAGGCACCAGGTATAGTGGATATTACGCAGATCATGAGTTGATAATGAGTCCATTGTCCAGACAAGGCATCGACGTTTTTGTGGTATTTATTAGCTTCACCTTGGCAAGAACAATACAGCAAAAGGTGTTGAAATGTTTGCTGAACTCAGCCCTGATACTGATAAAAGACCATAGACCTTCCCGGTGCCCTCCTACTGCTGCTGTGCCCTGATTGACTAAGGGTGCATTCACACCTAATAGTCCGTTTTCTGGTGCGCACCAGACGACAGTTTGTTACATTGTTTCATTTTTCAGAAGGTTCGGTTTGCGTTCACACGGGCAAAACTCAAACGGACTATAAACTTTAAACACTAGTCACGTAAGTGCTGTTCAACCATTGGTCAGACATTAAGGGGGTAAAAACGCATATCCCGGCAATTTCTACCGGAGCCTCCGCCATGGAGCATCGGCACTTTTGGCAGGTTATTCTCTTGCTGCTGTTAATCTGGAGATCAACAGACTCTAACGGCCCGCGCATATGATTATATAATCAGACAACGTCCGTTAAAAAACGTTATAACACATATAATGAGACTTTCTTCAGTCAGGAGGGGCGTTTCACCGACGACAGGTGTTCTTACTTTTATGTAGCTGACGGATAATTTGTACTTTACACGACACTGTTCAACACTTCATTCTGCTTCACTCTTTAACTAAACAACCGCTGATGTCTTGAAAGACTCTTTCGCTAAAGATATCCGTGTTCTTGTGACACGTAAATACTACGCTTCCTATGTTTTGGTGCGGACTGCGTTCACACCAGCAATGAACCGCTCCAGAGTTCACAAGCAAGCGTTCCGAGACCACCTATTTTAGCGGACCAGAGTCCGGTTGTTTAGTTCACTTAAGAGGTCTCGGATTGTGTTCACACCGACCCAAACGAACCGCACCAAGCGGCTAAACGCACCAGGGTTCGATTCAACCGGACTATATAAGGCAGGTGTGAACGCGCCAACACAGCTGTGTGCCCAAATTGACCCATCACCTTCAAAATAAAACTATTTTAGCTGGAACACAACTTAACTTAAATAATATGGCTGTAAATTAACTAATTCTACAAAACAAAAAATAACAAATAAATACATTAAATAAATGTGAAAAATACTGAATAGCTTCCACATTCCGGCCCCTAATTGTGAGAATCACAATTCCCCTTATGTAAAACATATAAGGGAGCTATTCTCTCTATCCATGAGCCATAGTGTCTTCTGTGTCACCTTCTTTGTAGTCACTGAAAGATAAACAGATGGTAAGAAGACAGGATAGGAAGAGAAAATAGATAGAATTGTCCGTGATCTTATTCTGTGTCCTCCACCAGCAGGCAGATCTTCGTCACAGGTCTCTCCAAGATGTTGGTTTTGGTTTGGATGCACACAGAGCGAACCAATCCTTTGGAGTCAGACTTGGTACTCACAACTCGACCCATCTTCCAGGATCCTCTTGGAGCTGTAGCATCGGCAATGATGACAATATCTCCTGGGGAGAAGTTTCTTCTTGGGGCTGCCCCTCTCTGTCTTTCTTGCATCACAAGTAAGTATTCAGATGTCCATCTTTTCCAAAAACAACTCTGCGATATACTGTACTTGCTTCCATTTCCTTCTGATGTACAGGTCACTCTTTTCAAAGAGTCCAGGGGGAAAGATGGGTTTTCCCTTCAGCAGAAGAACATGGTTTGGGGTGAGGGCCTCGAGGTCATTAGGGTCATCAGACACTTTTGTGAGGGGTCTGTCGTTTAGTATCGCCTCTACTTCACAAAGCAGTGTCTGCAGGCCTTCATCATCCAAAACCTGTTGTCCAAGAACAGAGGTCAGTATACTCCTTACTGATCGAATGAGAGGCTCCCAAACGCCACCTTGGTGTGAGGCTGTTGGCGTATTAAAGCTCCACTTAATTCCATCCTGAATTAGGGCATTCTGGATCTTTGCATTATTCAAAGCAGCAAGACTTTGCTTCAACTCCTTGTTTGCTCCAACAAAATTTGTGCCGTTGTCAGATCTTAAACTTGACACAAGGCCTCTTCTGCAAATGAATCTACTCAAGGCATTAATGCAAGAGTCTGTATCAAGGGAATGTGCCACCTCCAGGTGTACTGCACGGCTGGTCAGACAAGTGAAAATCACTCCATACCTTTTTAGAAGGCTTCTTCCTCTTTTCCCTTCTATGGGGCCAACATAATCAACTCCCACTGTAGTAAAATGAGCTTTGTCTGGCACAACTCTCTCTTCAGGCAGGTCTGCCATCTTCTGTTCCCCAAGTTTTCCTCTGTGCCGTCTACACACCATGCATTCTGTAATGGTCTTTCTTGCAGCTGAATTGGCATTAATTATCCAATACCTCTGTCGAAGTCTGTACAACATGTGGTTCCTCCCAGCGTGTCCTAGTTATTGATGAATATGACGTAAAATGAGCTGGGAGACATGCAGGTCTTTGGAAAGAATAACAGGATGCTTTGTTTCTGATGGTAATGCAGACTTGTGCAAACCACCACCAACTCTGAGAATGTCATCCTCCAGTATGGGGTCTAGCTTGTACAGTGGAATGTCCTTGGAGACAATATTCAGGCTTCGTCAGCAGGATTGGCCTTGGAGCCCACATACTTCCACTGGTCAACATCTGTATCTTCTCTGGTTTCATTGGAGATGTATTTGATGACAGTCGTGCTATCGGTCCAAAACACTGACTTCTCCAGTTGCCATTGTAGTTGCCTTTGAAGCATTCCATCCATTCTGACAGCGAGGACTGCCGCTGTGAGCTCCAAACGAGGAATAGTGATGTGCTTCAGAGGTGCAACTCTGGCCTCTCCAGCAAGAAATGAAACATGCACCTTATTGCCACCTTCCAGTCTCAGGTACGACTGTACCATAACCAGCTTCACTGGCATCAGAAAAATTATGAATTTGTGCTTTCACAGATGTTTTAAAGCTCAGGGTTTTGATACAGCGTTCCACCTTGAATACACTCATCCTTTGGAGGTCGCTCAGCCAATCAGACCACTGTTTGGAGAAGGAGGGGGACATTTGTTCATCCCACTTCAGGTTTTGCCGGCAAAGCTCCTGCAACAGTAACTTGGCTGGCATTGTAAAAGGAGCCAAAAATCCTATAGGGTCATACAGAGAGCTGACCACATACAAGATACCTCTCCTGGTCTGTGGGCGTGGCTGTAATGAAGTCCTAAAGCTGAACTGGTCGGACTCCACGCACCATTGCAGTCCAAGTGCTCTTTCCATAGGCAGGTGATCTGTGTCCAAATCCAGCTCTTTCATCTCTGTTGCTCTGATGTCACCTGGGATTGACGTCAAGACACAACGGCTGGTTGTCACCCATTTTTGGAGGTTGAATCCTCCTTGATTACAGAGCAGAGTCAAATCCTTTACAAGCTTAATTGCATCTCCCTCCGAGGCTGTAGACTTCAGGCAGTCGTCTACATAAAAGTTGTGATTGACTGTTTTGATCACTTCAGGAGGGAAGTGAGCTGCATTGTCCTCTGCAGTTCGCCTCAAGGCGTAATTGGCGCAGCTGGGGGACGAAACAGCTCCAAACAAGTGTACCCTCATTCGATATTCTGCTGGTTCCTGGTCAGTGTTGCCCTGAGGCCACCAAAGAAAGCGAAGAAAGTTCACATGTTTATCAGGCACACGCACCTGATGAAACATGGCCTGGATGTCAGCCATGACTGCGACAGGCTCTTTTCTGAAGCGAATGAGGTTGGTGAGATCGGGGCCCTGCAAGAGCTGACAGTTCAGAGATGTTCCTTTGTATGAGGCTCCACAGTCATATACAACCCTCAGCTTTCCTTTGGTGGCGTGATGTACTCCATGGTGGGGAATGTACCACACTTTTCCCTCATCTTGTTCCAGCTGTTCAATGGGTACAACTTCAGCATAACCTTGAACCAGCATATCATTGATGAATGAGGTGTACTCCTCTTTAAACTTGATGTTCTTTTCAAATTTCCTCTTCAGGCCTTGAAGTCGCTGCTCTGCAACACAGAGGTTATTTGGCAAGACCGGTTCCTCTTTTCTGAAAGGTAAGTCAATGTAATAATGTAAATTTTTCAGTTCTGTTGTACTTCTCATTATATTCATGAATTGAATGTCCTCTCTTGACATTTCCAATTGCCCCTCTGATGTTTTTTCATTAAAATCATGGTTGTATTGCTTAATGAGCATCTCTTCCAGATGTTCCACAGATATGCGGTTTGTTGTGACAACAGAGCAGCCAGTCTTAACTCTGCCGTTACTTCTACTCCTAAGTTGTCCATTAATGACCCAGCCGACTCTTGTTCTAACTCGAAACACCTGCAAGGGTTTCCTGAGCCTTGAAAAACACTCAGCTTGGTTCAGTAAACTAAATCACAAGTATGGGGAAGACTGCTGATCTGACTGCTGTCCAGAGGACCGTCATTGACACCCTCCATCAGGAGGGTAAGACACAAAAAGAAATTTCTCAAAGAGCAAGCTGTTCACAGAGTGCAGTTTCAAAGCACATCCACAAAAAGTCTGTTGGAAGGGGGAAATGTGGCAGGAAACGCTGCACAACCAAGAGAGATGACCGCAGCCTTAACAGCATTGTGAAGAAGAGTCGCTTCCAGAATTTGGGGGAGCTTCAAAGACAGTGGACTGAAGCTGGAGTCCAGGTATCAAAAGTCACTGTTCACAGACGTGTCCGGGAAATGGGCTACAATAGCCGTATTCCCATGGTCAAGCCACTTCTGAACTCAAGACAACGGAAGAGGCGTCTGACTTGGGCTAAGGAAAAGAAGCACTGGACAGTTGCACAGTGGTCCAAAGTCCTCTTTTCAGACGAAAGCAAGTTTTGTATTTCATTTGGAAGTCAAGGCGCCAGAGTCTGGAGAAAGGCTGGAGAGGAGCAAAATCCAAGTTGCTTGAAATCCAGTGTGAAGTTCCCACAGTCAGCGATGGTTTGGGGAGCCATGTCAGCTGCTGGTGTTGGTCCACTGTGTTTCATCAAGCCCAGAGTAAATGCAGCTGTGTACCAAGAGATTTTAGAGCACTACATGCTTCCGTCTGCTGAAAAGCTCTATGGAGATGAGGAATTCATTTTCCAGCATGATCTGGCACCTGCCCACAGTGCCAAAACCACCAGTAACTGGTGTACTGACCATGGCATTACTGTCCTCGATTGACCTGCAAATTCCCCTGACCTGAACCCCATAGAGAATATGTGGGGTATTGTGAAGAAGAAGCTGAAAGACACCAGACCCAACAATGCTAATGAGCTAAAGGCCGCTATTGAAGCATCCTGGGCATCCATAACACCTCAGCAATGCCACAGGCTGATTGCCTCCATGCCACGCCGCATTGATGCAGTAATCCGTGCAAAAGGATTCCCAACCAAGTACTGAGTGCATTAATGGACATTTTCAAATGTTTGATTGTGTTTTGCTGTTATAAATCTTTTTTTTTTACTTGGTCTGAGGAACTATTCTAATTTTTTGAGATAGGATTTTTGAGTTTTCTTAAGCTGTATGCCATAATCAGCAATATTAAAATAATAAAAGGCTTGCAATATTTCAGTTGATTTGTAATGAATCCAGAATGTATGACATTTTTGTTTTTTTAATTGCATTACAGAAAATAAAGAACTTTATCACAATATTCTAATTTTCTGAGACAGTCCTGTATGGCCAAATGTTTGAGACTGACCAGATGTTACACTCAGAGGGCTCACAGGTTCTTGTGCTTCATTAAAAGGTGTACTTATACCCTTCTGCTCAATGTGAAGGACTGAAGGATGCTTTTGCTGACACACACTGCAATCCAATCGACTCCTGCAGTCTTTGTTTATGTGTCCCCGTTTCAAGCAAACAAAACAAATTCCATGCTCCTTTATGAAATGTATCTTGTCCTTTTGTGTCTTTAACTTAAACTGTGAGCATTTTTCAAGTGAGTGGCTGGTTTGTTGGCAGAATAAACAACATTTGTTGTGACTTTGGGCAGAAAAGGACTTGATCTTATTATCCATGTAGCCTTTGTTTCTTTCTTTCATTGCAGTGACACCGGTGGCAAAGGTTCCCTGTTTCCTATGCCTTGGTTCACTGACAGTGGGGGGTTTGTTGCAACTGGTACATTTTGAGTCCTGAATATTTCCAAACAGTGGGTCAGAGGCAATTCTAACTTGTTTTTCAACAAAGTTCACAAGGTCAATGAATAGTGCTCTGCAACCACGTCTCTCCTGCAAATCACATGCATGGCTCCTCCACTTCTCCTTCACATTATAAGGAAGCTTCATCATGATGTTTCTGAGGTTTGATGGCATGTTCAACTCATTCATGTGCATGATTCGCTGTGTTAAATTTGAGCATTCCCGTAAGAACAGAGAAAAGGATTTCAGTGATTTGATATCTTCTGCTTTAACCAGAGGCCATCTATCAATTTTGTCCATATAAGCAGAAGCAATTTTGTATTCATTTCCAAAATGTTCAGCAAGCAGGGATTTGGCTGTTTGGTATCATTGAACAGAGGGTAGGTGCTGACAACTTTTCACCAGGTCTCTTGGTTGCCCCCTGGTGAACTGCTCCAAGAAATGTAAACAATCACTTGCATTATCAGTTTTAACCTCAACACAATTTTCAAAGGATCTGATGAAAGAATGATACTGAAGAGGATCAGCATCAAATGTGGGTATATTTCTCACTGGTAAGGAGGATGCTACATTTTGCTGTACTAACATTGTAGTGATGTCAGTTTGGCGTTGCATGACATTCACAATGTCATTTTGGGTGTCATTGTTGCATGTCATATTCAAGGAGGATGCTCGTCCTGTCTGTTGAGCATCATAAACCACCTGTGTTGGTGCTTGAGTGTATAGTGGTCTGAGGTCCGTCTGTAACACTGCCATTTGTTTAGGCCTGACAGTTTGTGATATGTCTTTAAACCTGATGGTCTGTGAGGTTTCCTTTGGTCTTACAGTGACAGCCTGGGCATTAGGGTGAAATTCATTTTGCACGTTATTTTTGTCATTTCTCTGTGGGACAAATTGATTAGCCTGAGGATTGAGTTGCCTTATACTCTGAGCCTTGTTCCTTTCCAGATAAGAGTTCATTCCATCCCTTTTGGAGCTGCATTTTGAGCTAGTTTCCAGAACATTGATTTTGGCATTAGTTGCAGCTAGCTCGGTCTCCAGAGCAAACTGTTCCTTTTCTTTTCTTTGTTCCTCCTTTTCTTTTCTTAGTTCCTCCTCCTTTGCTTCCAACTGATGTTTCCTTTTTAAAGCCTTCATGCGCTCCCCAATTGCTGCTTTATCAGCCTCTGCTTTTAGCCTGACAGATGCGGTGGATGATGTTTTAGATACATTAGAGTGTGTTTTGTGTTGCCTTTCCTTTGGACCTGAAATGTTAGAGGCACTGTCCTCCGGATTGATATCATCAATAACAGCACTTTGTTTAGTTTGAGTCTCAACATCAGTTTCAACATCAACATTGCTAACATCATTGTCATTATTTTCCACTTCATTGTCAACATTTTCATTTGATTCCACATGAGGGTGCCCAGCAGCAGACAACCAATCCTTTACAGACTCAGTGAAATTACAAAATGTTATCATTCTTGCATTGAAATATGTATTTTGCCTTTTGACCTCCTCTTCGGGCAAATCCATATCTATGAAAGACTCATGCATTTCCTTAGCGTCCTCATAACACTTGATGAAGTGACACAAATGAGCTAGCACAGACTTCACATTGTCAGTAGATTTCATCCAGACACGTATTGGTTCAATGTATTTTTTGGCCTGCTTGATTTTTGCCGATCTCTTTTCTTGGCACGTTTCTGTGTAAAACGCCAAGCCTTTTGGGGTAAAATTGAGGCCCCATTTTACAGAGGGCTCGTGCGGAGCAACATTCTGCACACTTGAAACATTTGAATCAACCACAGGCATTGTCTCGTTTGTCTCAACCAGCTGCTCCATATTGTCTGATTGAGCTCACACAGGCAATTATATTGACACTTCACGTCGGAGATTTATGAATAAATGTCTTTTCAAGTCCAACAACCCCCAATATTCATCAACATGTAGCGAAACAGTAATTCAGTCACTCCAAATAAGTTTGCTTTTTTCCAATAAAGCTGACAGATTATCCTTCACATATCAATGTTATGTTGTTGTGGAGTAGGTTTGTGTGGCGTCCATTTAAGCCGTGGGTGGTCCTCTGTTCTCCGATCGTGTCTTTAACAGGCAATTCAAAGTTTCACAAAGTCAATGAGCATTGTCTCAGATCTCCAGATCAAACGCTGATGCACCGGCGTCCATGTTCCTTTGTCCTTTGATCAGCATGATCATCTCCGTTTGAGCGTGGTGGTGATTCCAGTCCAAACGTCCATGCAGTGCAAAAAATAAAAAATAAACAATAAAAGTGTCCGCTTCAATAAGGGAGGTTTTTTACTTTATGTAGTGGCTATTTGTCAACAACAATAAAACTTCAAAAGGCCACTGAGGCACCAGGTATAGTAGATCTTACGCAGATCATGAGTTGATAATGAGTCCATTGTCCAGACAAGGCACCAACGTTTTTGTGGTATTTATTAGCTTCACCTTGGCAAGAACATAGAGCAAAAGGTGTTGAAATGTTTGCTGAACTCAGCCCTGATACTGATAAAAAACCATAGACCTTCCCTGTGCCCTCCTACTGCTGCTGTGCCCTGATTGACTTAAATAAACCCAGCTGTGTGCCCAAATTGACCCATCACCTTCAAAATAAAAGCATTTTAGCTGGAACACAACTTAACTTAAATAATATGGCTCTAAATTAATTAATTCTACAAAACAAAAAATAACAAATAAATACATTGAATAAATGTGAAAAATACTGAATAGCTCCGACAATTCCAATGGCTGGCGTCTATGTCACGTGATCTTCAGATTTCTCCCTGCAGAAAAAAAAAACATGGCCAAACTTCGTTTTATTCTCGGTGGAAAATGCCTATTTTAAAGTTAGTTTGGCCATTAAAATGCGTTTTGATGTCATTTGATGCGAGAATTATGAATTGTTATTTCAGATTATGTGTGCAGTGGATGTACATGATCTTTAGTTTGCTAGTTATTACGAAGATTACTTCAGGAAATTGTGTCCATACAACGTTTTCATTGTTACCAAGGTGGTTACTAGGGACGCTGCTATCGATATTATTTGTGTTATGTTGTGTCACTGTTTAATGGTGTTACCTTTATTGCTACCCCCTTCCCCGTCAATGTATAGTGTTGGTCCACAGCGCGAACGGATTAGTTTAACAAAATCCGCATCTAAAATGGGGGCATAGATACGTTATTTTCCCCTGTGCAATTCCAGTCTCACATCTCACATCACATCGTCATTAACAAATACCGGAAACAGACCGAAAACATTTAAAAAAAAAAAAAAAATACTTTATTCCGAGTGTGCTTGCTTTTCTCTTTGAAAGTCATCACATAACGGCATTGTAATGCACGGTTCGGCTGCATTAAATATTACATATCTGCTGTAGTTCTCTATTTATAGAGCCCTGAGGAGAAGACTTCTAGACAAACATGAGGAACTGCCGCCAACACTGAAAACGTGACGTGGATCATAAATATGTCAGCAATTAAACAACATCTTACATTTATTTTCACACAATTCGTCTCTTTGCAGTATCAACACTAATTCGGCTGACTCTTATATTTGATCCAATTGGTAGATAGGCTGTATTTACACCATAAAGGTGCACAGCTGATATAAAGGGACACCTAGTGGTTAAAGCATGTTATTGAATTTCATTATTTTTATTATTAGATATTAATAGGATCCCTATAAAGTATATTCATTACTCGTTATTCTCTACTAATAGTTAATTAAAGACTGTATATAATGAATATTTTGCACATCCCTTTCAAGATTTCAAGATTTTCTAAGGTTTATTGACATCATACACAAACGGTGTAGTTATGCAATGAATGAAAAACTTGGGTCTCAGGTTCCTCAATAGTGCATTACAAGACATCTATCGATATTTGTGCATACCTCAAGCAATGTTAACTATGTTGAAGCACTTATTTTAACTGATATTATACATATGTATTATACTCTTATTACGGACCCGTTCAAATCCAGTTTTGGACAGTCTGCCTTGGTTCCATCCCATTTCAAGTGTTGTTCGACGCTCGGCGTAACCCTCGGTGCACACTCAAATATCCAATCACAGAGCTTGAGGACTATCCTAGCTTCGTTCAGTCTAAAATACATTTTGAAATCCGATTAGATCACCGAGAGAATCTGTGGAAATCTTTTATGAACTTCTCAAATCAATCTTGATACAGTCTGAGACTTATTTGGGCATGCTGTCTGAACAAGGCCTCTGAGTGGGGTCGGCGAGACAGCGAGACACAGCGAAACCCAGCCTGAAACCAGCCTGAGCACGCACACACACACACACACACACACACACACACACACACACACACACACACACACACACACACACACACACACACACACACACACACACACACACACACACACACACACACACACACACACTCCGCGGAGTGGTCCATTGGGTCGTCGTTACGTCACTTGGTTCCCGGAAGAAACAAAGGGAAAAAGAAAAATCTCCAACGAGGAGTTTTGGGGCAGCATAGACAGGTATTTTCTGTGTTAGAGTTTTACTCGCTACAGGGTGTACTTTGAGGGTTTTTGACTCTGCAGACCGTTAACATGCATAAAACTCGGATAATGACCGGAAAAGCATGACATGGGATCTTTAAGTGGGTAAGACACTTACATTTGTGATCAGTTGAGAGGATGCACATGGATGATGAGATAACTTGAGATGAGTTATGATCATAGACTGTAAAAAACATTTACATAGTGGCCATTCGACAAACTGCCGTTTCAAGCACATAGCTTCATTTGTTGGTGAGATGGTTGAGTTAGGTGTGGACAGGGGCAGATCTAGAAAAATATTCATGTGGTGGCAAGAGGGTGCAGGAGAATTTGAGGGGTGGCATCCTCTGGCAGAAGTATATGCTGATTTAATCGCAGTCATCAATCAATCTTAACTTGGAAAGCCACAATATTGATATTTTAACTCAATAACATTATGTGACATTATTGTGGCACATCAGTAAAGCCTTACATAGAGATATATAAGGTGGCAGACATCATTGAATTAATTTTAACTGAACAATAACTGAATGAGTTTGTTTCACTCTTAGATCAGCAGGGGTGCCAAATCTATGCAGGCTGCTACAATAAGTACATTAATTAAATGTCTCATCGATGTTTCTCTGAACTAATATGATAATATTCACAATCATATCATTCCTATCAGCTTTCAATCACTGTTATGATTCAAATATTCAGTGTTATTATTAAATAAACTATATTTTTTGGAGGAGTTAATGATGAATGTTCCTCAAGATGCTTGCACCCTCCTTCCGATTTGGAAGACAAGTAATTACTATCATATCAAAATTCAAAAGAACAGTTCAACGCCCCACGACTTCATTGCAAACAGTTACAACCTTGACTTTACATCAGAAAGAACAAACATTAAGGAAGTGGCCTAACTGCATCAGTTAGCGTTAAAAAAACGTGTATTCAGCTAAAACATACTGTATACTGTACATCGCTTCAGTTATTATCCAGTGGAATCATGCCCTTACCTACTGGTCTAGTTAAATCAAAGTGGTTACTTTTTTTGGGCTGGGCAGTGTAGTTTTACGCACCATCTTATTTAACTTTCTCAGGACTTAAAACTGTTTTTTGGGGGCAAACCCCACAAAGAAAAAAATATATTTACACTAGGGCTGACAAGTTAACGCGTTAATAACTACATTAACTATGGACAATCATGCAATTAATCGAGATTAAACATTTTAATCGACTGACAGCCCTAATTTACACACGTAAGTTCATCATCTTAACAGTTTTTTTTCTGGAGATAGGCACCGCTCAATCCTCTCCTCCATAGTAAGGCCACCCCGGAGGTCGAAGTTAACCTTAAATGTTTCCATCTTAAAGAGCAACTTCCAGGTTAAAGACACCTGTGAATAAATGTGTGGGAAAATGATGTATACACTAGATTTTCCCAAAAATATACATAAGTATACACTACAGTGACATCTGGCGTCGTTTTTGTAAGAAATGTTCACTTCCGCATCAAAAAATCCTCCCCACGTGACCTCCCACGTGTGACGTAACAAAGGGGTTAACAAGGGGGAGAGCGGCCGGTGTAACGTATTAATAAACATGGATTCCAATGCTAGTTTCGACACAGAAGACACAGAAGAAGTTGAACATGTATATTCGAATGCATATGACGGACCACAACCTTATAATTATGAGCCTGCTAGGCGTCCACGAGACCAGGAGCAGCCAAGGATTAGAAGAAATAACGGCCATCGGAGAGAAATTGAGCTGTGCTGTGAGGAGAACCAGTGGAGAACTGGGCAGCTATCTTGGTGAGTGATTGGCGTTATATACAGAATGTTAGCTAACGTCACATCACAACATTGTAAAGTTAGCTATCATATATCAGGCTATAACTAAAGTAGCATTGATAATATAGTAAGGTTACTGGCAGGACTGTTGATACTGATCCATAACAGAAACTAATGTGCAAGTATCAGCCGTATCTCGCGTTACCTAATGCAAATCCACACTACGTCTGCACCAGAGGGGAGAGAGAGAGCAGGACCGAAAGCTAGCTGGGTCATTCCTAGCATTCGGTGCCATTTAGGTCCCCAACACATTATATCATATATTTTGCATTTAAAAGGTCAAATGCTTATTTTTAAAAGCTTGGTTTTACATGTTTATTCCCCTCTACTATTAAACATCAATGTTATTTACCCAGGATATTCAAAATGCTAAATAATTACTCAAATTGCTGTGTCCCAAATCATGTTTGCTCAACTTCTCTAACAGATATAAACAAAGAAATCAAACAAATACAAACAAATTCTAAATTTGTGTCACTGTTGTATAACCCTTTTATTAATATTCCTCACCAAATTTAAATTGTTGTTGTTAATTCATTTTTATTGATCAAAGTTTTTTAAAAAGTGTGTCCCCCCTGTTTTAATGTCCCCCCTGTTACTCTGATTTGAATCCCTCTGGACACGCCCCTTTACTATTCTACTATTTGTATGACTCAAGAAGAAGGATACATTTTGAGCGGGAAAATCATCTTCAAGAAGCAGAGTAAGTATGCACTCTTCCTTCAACGATTTTTTAATGTTTTTAATGAACTTAACTGTTGTGGTAAAGCATAACATGTCCACCCTGTTATGTTCATTTTTTGTGGAAACTGATCAAAATGTCTACACTTAGAATTTTTTTTGAATATATCTATCAAATATCTTTCTCTGTTGTCACAAGTGCTAGCTTGATTATCATCACACATGTAGCAATAGCTAAGTTTAGCCTAAAATGTCCACCCTGTTACCGTCCACCCTGTTACTATTTTTCACAGTAACAGGGTGCACACACAGTAACTGGGGATGGTAAAAAAAAAAAATTTTAAGCATAATATCCTGAGCTTGACCAAAATATTTTTCTTATACTTTAACAAGCCATCATTCAGATTAAATTAAAAAAAAAACATGGAAGATTATGTTTTTTATTTTTGAATACCCTAGCTGAAATGGCACCGAATGCTAGGAATGACCCAGCTAGCTTTCTTTTCCTGTTAGGGAAATAGTGGACTCGATGTCCTGACAGGCTGGTATTTGTGCAACCTGCACAAACACAATACTGCACCATGATTACAAATGGTGAAATACAATGTAAAACTACAGCTCACTAAAACACAACCGCTCAACACAACTGCTCAACGCAACTACTAACTATTCCCGCGGTCAGAGAGCGGAGATGTGTCCCCTTTGTGATGTAATAAGACGCGTTTGACGTATGACCTTAAAAAAAAGCCGTTTTTAAGAGCAGAGCTCAAAATTGCTCCTTTCCCTCTGAATTCCTGCCCTTATGTCTCGTAAAACATATCAAATCCTGCATTCACTTTTTTAATTGTAATTTTCAAGCAAGTTTAAGCATAAATGTAGGAGAAAAAAATCTGTAACGGTTGTAGCTTTTTCTCAGAGGCGGAGGGATACTGACATGTGAAAAGTAACTACAATTCCACCCGTGATATACGCTCATTATATCACGGCTAAGAATCAGATTGCTTGATTTGACTTGTCCGTTTTATAATGTGTATTATCATTTTATGACGTTCTTCATCTTCTTTATATTCAGTGTTCCTTATAGTTAGTTATTTGAATGTGTTTTATTTCCTCTTTATATGTGTATTATATGCACCAAACATCAAGGCAGATCCCTTGTAAGTAAATAAAATGAACTTGGAAATAAACTTAATTGCGATTCTTAAATAAAAAAAATATTGGTAACACTGTTTCATTCGTCATGTTTTATTTTGAAAATCCTGTATTTCTTCCGGTTTATTCGTGTCTGTCTGTGGGGTCTGTGGCCCATGGATGTATAGTCTGTGGCCACGATCACGACATAATTTACCCACTCCATTTTTTTAAAACCTAACGTAAGCTCAAAATTCAGTAGAGACGCTGTATATTAAAAACGAATTCAATATTATTTAGTTGAAATAGATTTCTAAATGACAATGCTCATATGTTAAAGAATTGTTTCTGCCCGCTAAACCTGCTGACATGTTCCGTGTAACAAATAAGCAATCATTTTTTAATGTTTAAATCTGGCATGGTCCAATGGTCCATTGACGTTATCAAGGTACTAAAGTACCTTGATAACGTCATCATAAACATTTGCGTGGAGCCAGTGCAACAGCGCCAAAACAAATAAACAAGAATGAGCGATATGAGAAAAGATATGGTGCTACGGTTGGATTAAAAAGGCTACTGTGGTCTGGATGCAGTGAGCTCCAGTGGCGCAATCGGTTAGCGCGCGGTACTTATATGTCAGTACAATGCAGAGCAATGCCGAGGTTGTGAGTTCGAGCCTCACCTGGAGCAGTCTTTTGATACGCTAAGTAAGTGTTTTCACATATCACATTGTACTGTTTGCCTGAAATACAGGAAATCTTATTCAGAAGGGAATTGACTTGGTGGCTCATTGGGACATCAATATTTTAGCGTCAAACCTGATAACAAAACCATCATACTATTAACCTGACATGCAAAATATGTCTTACTTTTCTTCACAGAACGAACTTGTGGTATTTCAGCTTTGGTAAGAATAAGGGGCAGTATCTCTCCATCTGCAAAGATAAAGTCTTTCAAAATATAATAATAGGACACATCACTCATGTGCTCACAGTAGTAGTATTCCCCCTTCATATCTTAATTTGATAGTTTAAGAAATATTTACAAATAATGTATTATGGTTACTACATTTGTGGGAACCAAATACCACATCTTGCATGCTATGGTATTTTGTTTCTTTTCACATAATAATTAAAGATACATATCGAAAATAATGTTTCCAGTCATAGATATTAAACTCAATAAATATGTATATTTGTCAATTCTACTGAGTTATTTTTCTTGAATCACAATATCATGCGGTAACATTCATTTTATTAAACATTGTTTAGTATGCAGGGAGGAATGCAAACTAAATATTCTCATGATAGAGATTGTATAACAATTATCC
Source organism: Notothenia rossii (assembly GCF_949606895.1). NCBI lineage: Eukaryota > Metazoa > Chordata > Actinopteri > Perciformes > Nototheniidae > Notothenia > Notothenia rossii. Next base: position 64,807,406 of record NC_136909.1, on the reverse strand, counting down.
TACCACTAGGGTTCAGTGTTGTCCACGGTTTGGTGTTTTTATTAAGACCATGATCCTGACGCAGATGTTACTGCTTGAATATGACTGGCTGCTTATGCTGTTTGAATGAAAACAGTTGGCTTGGCTTTGCCCTTCCCACTGTTGCACTCTATGCATTATGTGTGTGTGTGTTTGTGTGTGTGTGTGTGTGTGTGTGTGTGTGTGTGTGCGTGTGTGTGTGTGTGTGTGTGTGTGTTCCCATTTATTACACATGCTATTACATTTTACACAAGCTGATTTGATTATCTAGTAACTGCTGCAAGACACATATGGATATCTGAATAATTTATTTTTACGTGTGTTGATTGAAATGTGCCTTTTGGAGTATGTCATCTGGTTGCTCCAGAATATATAAAAAGCTGAAGATGTAAAAGTAATTTTTCATTTTGCCATGCTTGCCATTCAAATTAAAAGCAGTGTGGAAGGAAAGTTGTGGGTATTATGTATGCATGAATGGAAAGATGAATAGATATGATATGATGCAGACCTCAATTGAACACACACACACTCACATTCTGAACCCAAGGGAGGATGAGTAAGACGCATATCATTGACTGTCACAAGCTCAGGAGCAGGGCTAATGTAGAAAACATGGGCAGCTTGGAGACTTCAACTTGCTCCATAATGATCACTTGAGGCCAGCAGAAATGTGCATGAGATCATCATTTTGCAAAAATAGTGGCCGTGTGTGCGTATGTGTGCATATAAGCATGTTGGATTGGGTGCAAAGAGAACTCCATTTCCCTCTCAAGCAAGGTGTATAGTTTACTCAAGTGTGGGATGGGAAAAAGACTTAAGAATCTGATCCAACAAACACATTGTTTTACTGTCCCTATCATCTTCATACCAGACAGCAGGAATATCTTCATTCTGTCAATGTTGTCTTTCCTCCTCCTACTCCGATAGCTGTCTCCTCTTTCCTCACAAGATGTACTTGATTTATTTACAAAGTTAAAATAAATGTGAAAATCATAAGTAAAATATGATCTTTTATCAGTTATCATTACAAGATAATTTATATTTTCTAACACATAGTTCGATAATGAATTAGATGTGATCAGATTAAAGGAATTGTGATGTGCAAAAGCTAGAGAGAAGAGAGTGCAAAAGCTGCAAGTGCTTTTAAATTAAACTTGTCACTGCAGCGTAATGTAGGCTATTTTTTTTTCCAACAATGTTAGCCGAATCCTACTGTAAACGCTTTTAACACAGTGTACGCTAAAATGTTAGCATGAATCCTACAGCCATTCAACTTAATAGTGTTGCAACAGGGAGCCTGCTACTGTCACATTGTTAGCAAAGAGTGCTCTATCGGTCTTGCTCCAAACATTGCATATCAATTATTTACATGAAGCCTGATTCATGTCAAGGCTCCAACAACAAGTCCTCCAACAAGTCCTTCAACCATGTCAACCCAGTGAATGTTAAAGTCCTAGCATGATGTCTTAGCCATCTTAACATAGCTGTTCACTTCCTGTGAATGTTGTGTGTGAAAAAGTGTTAGCGCAGAGTTTACTGCCTCGCTAAAGTGTTAGCATTGAGTCTGTTCTCTCTAAAGATAGCACTTTATTGTCTGTGAAGGCTGTGTGTGTGAAAGTGTAAGCACAAAGGTCACTATATCTTTTTTTGGCATGTGCTAATGTTTTAGCATGGAGTCTTTTGTCCATCAATGTAGTTAGACCAGTGCCATATAGATAGAATATGATTCTATCATATTAGATATATCATAGATTCTATCTATATGGCGCTGAGTTCGGCTAAATATAAAGACATCATTGGGGTTAACTGCATTGCAACATATGTGTGCTAAAAGGTTAGCAAGTTGTCTGTTGTTTCTAAACATAGCATATTGTAACATATCATCTTGCAGTCCACTTTCTGTCAATGTATTGTGAGCTAAAATGCGAGCGCAAAGCATAGTGTCTCTCAATATGAACCCAGTCTCTCACGGCATTTCGTGTTATAGTCACGAAATTAATCTATTGATTCGTGTTCACCAACACGACTTCCATTTTTTTCGTGTCACACAGAAAGATTTTAAAACAATGTAAATAATAACAAATTAGATGGAATTTTTTTTTTTTTTTTAATTCTGATTTCAGTATTCTGACACAGTTTATCTGTGTTCTGTGCACAAGATTTTCACCGACATAACTACACTGTAGCTATGTTCGTTTGAAAAATAAAGAACATTGAACCTTGAACTTTGAGAACAATTTTAGAAGCAATGTATTTCTATTGGTAGTATGTTTCGTGCCTGCGCCAAATATTAACAAATTAGATTTAAAAAATACAGATTTCAGTATTCTGAGGCTCTGAGCCCCATTTCTTTTCCTTGCGGATGGCAACAAAAGTCCGACATTAAACAATTTAAAATAAAAACAATAATCAAGGCTTGATTCTTAGTAAGAAAATCTTTTTATGAACCACACAGCTTCTGGTCTTCAGAGGCCCGACCGGACAAAAAGACGTGGTGCAGGCACGAAACATTTTCACTGTAAAAAATGGCTGTGAAATCCACAGTTATTTACAGTGTTTGTGCACAGTAAATGACTATTTTAGAGTATAATACCGTGTTTCCAACCAAAAATTACAGTACCTCCGGAGTTACTTTAAAAATATCAGTAGTAACGTCCCAACTGTATAACATCTCAGTAACCAACAATGTACTGTAGAAAATCACAGTAAGAAAATCACAGTAACCAACAATGCACTGTAGAAAATCACAGTAACCAACAATGTACTGTAGATAATCATAGTAACCAACAATGTACTGTAGAAAATCACAGTATCCAACAATGTACTGCAGGTCACAGTAACCATCAATCTACTATAGAAGATCACAGTAACCAACAATGTACTGTAGATAATCACAGTAACCAACAATGTACTGTAGATAATCACAGTAACCAACAATGTACTGTAGAAGATCACAGTAACCATCAATATACTATAGAAGATCACAGTAACCATCAGTGTACTGTAGATAATCACAGTAACCAACAATGTACTGTAGAAGATCAGAGTAACCAAAAAAGAAAGAACCAACCGAAAAACCCCATTTCTAGAATAGCTAAAATATCTCAAATATCTTAAATAAACCAACATCTTTTTGTTAATATACATAATCTTGATGCAGTGTAAGTTTGGCTATACTAGATATTTTATATACTTAGTAGATATTTTTAAGACCTTATGTCTTTGCAAACCGGAAGAACTACAACTGTGGTGCTGATTTGTACCAAGCTGCATAGCGTGGCTCTAGCGAATTGTAGTTGTAGTTAAATATATTAGTGTTTTTCCTAAAATTGGAAGTTATAAATACTGAATTAAGAATACACTGAGGGTTTAAGGGGATGGTAAACACATTTGTGTAATCAGATTTTAAATATCAAATATTTATATAACCATATTTGACAGTGCCCCTAGTTTTGACTATACTTACATGATAGCTGAGGTCAAGAGCTCCCTATAACAGTATGTCCCATGTCTGTAGTCCCTTTTGTTGCTTAAGCCTTCGAACATGCACCGAGGTCAAGGTTCAAAGGTCAGTATTTCAAAGCAGGAGCCATGTGGAATCTTCATACTGACATATGTTACTCTCCAGGTCAAGACCTTTCCAACAATGTATTTGGTGTACCTCTACGGCAAAGTTTTCATTTTCTCATGTCATGGTCAAAAGCCATCCCAGGCGTATAGTTTCAGAGAGCACTTTCAAGGCCCAATATACTGTATAGAAGCTTTTTTTTTGTTTATTTGTTTTTGTTTTATGGAAATAGTGACCAAAATGAGTCACCTTCAGAGATTACAATACTACAGAATCTGTTTCATTAGCCAATGCAAGCAAACAAAGAATGTGTCTTGGCATTGCACCTTAAAAACGCAACACAGAGTAATACAAATAGACAAAAGTAAGGTAATAATCATAATTTGTATTACTATTGTGGCTGCTCAATTCCCAGTCCAGTTTTCAAAGAGAAAGTCCACACCGAAGTAATATAGTCTGACAATATTTAATAAACAAAAACGAACGACAAACTATAGGGTCAAAAACAATCAACAGAAAAAATAGGCTTGTTTGAGAAGAGCTGCGGCTCGCCTCGAAAGTAGACGAGAATAGCCGATTGCAGCTGGGGGAGGTCTCAAAAAGCTCGCCTGAAGTTGGACAGCTCGGAGTCGGCTTGACTCGGTTTGTAATGGCAGAAATTGCGTTGGCGTTCTTCGTTGCAGATGAAGTGGATGCAATAGAAATCCCACAATTATTATATCACTACAAATGAATGACCAAGTATCTGTTAATTTTTAAAACAAATCAATACAAGGGGGTTGAATCCTACAAGTAAAATACAGAACCGCTACTTTTCAAAACTGCTTCAGTCAGTGGTCTTGACCAGTTTGCATTTATAAAGAATGCACAAATGTGTTTAATCGTTAATGTCAGATATGTACTAAGTAAATACATTTGTTCCTGCTCAAGATTAGATTCAACTTTATTGTTATTGCACATATTACATACTGAGACAACAAAATACAGTTTAGCTTCTAACCAGGAGTGCAAAAAGCCAACACACTCTCACTCCTTACGGGCCCGTCCACATAGCGGCGTGCGTTGTCGCTTGCCAGCGGACATGTCTGAAGCTAGACCAACAACCAACCACCTGAATCTCCCGCCCCGGACACACAAGCAGTGGTTTGATTGGCAAGAGCTTGTACTGGCATATGATTCGATTGGCTGGCGCTTCCGTCGAACCTTCAAAAGTTGAACATTGCTCAACTTTTGCAGCGAGCACCGCAAGAAAAGCTACGCTTTGCTCCCACAATGCAGTTCGGCGATGGGTGACGTCACCCCATTCAAAGTGAATGGGCAGAAGCGTTGAAGCTTCAACGCACGCCGCTGTGTGGACAGGCCATTAATCGTCCAGGAGCGACGTTTGGTCAGGGTCCCGTGGCGTGCAGTTGTGACGCTCCTAGGCTCCTTCAGCTTCATAAAGGGACGCAAATAGCTTTCAACTGATTGCAATGTATTCCCATCTGCTGCGGGATTTGACGCTCATGGAAGCACGGCATTCGTTTGTGTCGGCTGCCTTTAAAGGCAATGTTCCCATTGGATAACGGAGAATTGTACACCCGGAAATAAGTATTCCCCTTACTGTCGATTGATTTTACAGTGATATCTGCACTACTCATCGACTATTTTAAAGTTAGTTTGGCCATTAAAATGCGTTTTGATGTCATTTGATGCGAGAAATATGAGTTGTTATTTCAGATTATGTGTGCAGTGGATGTACATGATCTTTAGTTTGCTAGTTATTAAGAAGATTACTTCAGGAAATTGCGTCCATAGAACGTTTTCATTGTTACCAAGGTGGTTGCTATAGGGACGCTGCTATCGATATTATTTCTGTTATGTTGCGTAACTGTTTAATGGTGTTATCTTTATTGCTACCCCTTTCCCCGTCAATGTATAGTGTTGGTCCACAGCGCGAACGTATTAGTTTAACAAAATCCGCATCTAAAGATACGTTATTTTCCCCCGTGCAATTCCAGTCTCACATCTCACATCACATCGTCATTAACAAATACCGGAAACAGATCGAAAACATTTAAAAAAAATAAAATAATACTTTATTCCGAGTGTGCTTGCTTTTCTCTTGGAAAGTCATCACATAACGGCATTGTAATACACGGTTCGGCTGCATTAAATATTACATATCTGCCGTAGTTCTCTATTTATAGAGCCCTGATGAGAAGACTTCTAGACAAACATGAGGAACTGCCACCAACACTGAAAACGTGACGTGGATGATATATCAGCAATTAAACAACATCTTACATTTCTTTTCACACAACACGTCTCCTCTCAGGATCAACACTAATTCGGCTGACTTTTATATTTGATCCAATTGGTAGATAGGCTGTATTTACACCATAAAGGTGCACAGCTGATAGAAAGGGACACCAAAGCATGTTATTGAATTTCATTATTTTTATTATTAGATATTAATAGGATCCCTATAAAGTATATTCATTACTCGTTATTCTCTACTAATAGTTAATTAAAGACTTTTCAAGATTTCAAGATTTTCTAAGGTTTATTGACATATTTACACAAACGGTGTAGTTATGCAATGAATGAAAAACTTGGGTCTCAGGTTCCTCAATAGTGCATTACAAGACATTTATCAATATTTGTGCATACCTCCAGCAATGTTAACTATGTTGAAGCACTTATTTTAACTGATATTATACATATGTATTATACTCTTATAGGATGTATATTGATATTTCATCTCCGGCCTTGTCAGGTATTGAACAATCAGTGGTGGACCCGTTCAAATCCAGTTTTGGACAGTCTGCCTTAGTTCCATCCCATTTCAAGCAGGTAGCACAATCTACCTGCATTTCATTACTCTAAACGTGTAATAACGTGCTTTAACCAGTAGGTGGTTTGGGTTAAAAAGCTGTCAAGTTTACAGTGTTAAAAAAATAAAATATACTGCTATTTCTGGTTTAGTTTACGACGGATATATTTAGTTATTGTTTTGATATTTTTAACACAAAAGCGATGGATAAAACCCACAGCAACACAGAAAAGATGGTCTTAACATGACCCAGCGGTTTAATAGTTAATAAAAAACAATAATATCAAAACAAAATATTACTACTAACTTTATTGTGAAATTCAAACTGAACGGTAAAAGAATAGTTTCCTGTTTATTCTAAGCCCGATCTCTGTAGATAAATAAAAAATAAAGAACTACGACAGATGTGTAATATATCTAATGCAGCCAAACCATTTATTACAATGCATTCATGTGATGACTTTCAAAGAGTAAAGCAAGCACAGCTGAAAAGTATGATTTTATCTTTTACGAAATGTTTTTTTTCATATGGAATGCAGTTGGAGGTCAACCAATCACAGAGCTTGAGAACTAATCACGGGGTTTGTCAAACAGAGCAGATGGTGTAGTCCTAAACGATAGCTGGGGATTCTGGGTAGTGTAGTGTCTTCTGCGATCCTTTACTCCGAAAAAAAATGTGTTTCTCCGAATCGAAGGGGAAAAATACAAAAGCATTGCACACAATTTAAACCAATCAATGTTGTGTAATTATCAAGGATAATCTGGTGTTTTTTAGTCGATGAGTAGCGAAGATATCACTGTAAAATCAATCGACAGTAAGGGGAATACTTACTTCTGAGTGTACAATTCTCCGTTATCCAATGGGAATGGACGCTCACATTGCCTTTAAGGGCAGCCGACACAAACGAATGCCGTGCTTCCATGAGCGTCAAATCCCGCCGCAGATGGGAATACATTGCAATCAGTTGAAAGCTATTTGCGTCCCTTTATGAAGCTGAAGGAGCCTAGGAGCGTCACAACTGCACGCCACAGGACCCTGACCAAACGTCGCTCCTGGACGATTATGGAGTGAGAGTGTGTTGAAAAAGCAGTAAAATGAAAAGTAATGTACACAATCTACAGAATAAAATATAGAATGAATTGAATGACGAATAAACAGTGAGGGGTATGAATACACTAGATATACACAGTAGCCTATGAGCAGTATGAACAGTATTAACCAGTGTGTATGAATATGCTAAGATATATAAAGTATGAAAACGGTAAGCAGTGCATGTATAGTATAACATATATAGATATTAATTTCATGATGATAAACATTGTGGAACAATGATGACAAATGTGAATGGAAGTGGCGACGTAAAACTGACACAAAACAACAAAAAACTTTTGCGGAGCCAATTGGAGAGTTTCATCAGCAGCACGGGGTACAAACCACCAATGAGCGCTCAGCTCGATATACCAGCGAGTCGTTTCCCATCAAGCATTTTGCTTCTGCAGCTCGTGGAGAGAAACTGTCTCAATGTCGAGGACGCTTCCTTGGAAAGACATGTCTTCCGAGTCAGGTCCATCAGAGGCTAGGCAAGAATCCTTCCTGGCATTCGGAGAACGAAGAATGGAACAGGCTAGCAAGTGTGCAGGTGCGTCATATGAGAGGCCCCGCCTTACATTTTTCCAAGCATCCTGGACATTGGAACAGTCCTTCGGCGGGACTCGATTACATAGCATCCTTGAAATAGTGGCTCTGGAGCAGCCTTCCTCGACATTGAGAAACTCAATGGGTGTTTCTCAATCGCGAGGATGCTGGCTTGGTAGTCGTGTACTTCCAAGTCACTTCCTTCAGAAACGAAGCAAGTATACTTCCAAGCCACGGCTTCGGAAAACGAAGAAGAATGGAACAAGCTAACACACTCGCTAATGGTTTCAACATAAACTGTACCGAAAATAAATACCTCACAATGTCTATCGAATGATGAACTTGCTTTACTTTCACGGAACACATTTTTGATGATAACAAACAAATGTAACAAAGTAACATATTTACCAACACATGTTCTACGCAACTACATATACTTACATTTAAATGTGTGCTGCGTCGGTTCAGCAATTCTCCGCAAGGGTTTTTGAAATTGGTCCGTGCGCAAAGCATTGTGGGGATTTTAAGGACGCGAAGTCTACCCATGTGCAGCCTCTAAATTACCCCCAAACCAAGGACACGGCCTCGGTGGAATTCCAAGTACGATGGAGATTGGAAAAGTCCTTTCGGCGGAACTCGATGACGTAGCATCCTTGAAATATTGGCTTGAAAGCCAGTTTCCTCGAGATTGAGAAACGGCCACTGTCTTGAGAAACTCAATGTCTTGAGAAACTCAATGTCGAGGAAAGCTGCTGACCAATTGTCAGGGACCAAGGTCCAACAGGACACAGGAGTGGTTCAAATAGACTGGGTTTTTTATTTACCCAAAAGTCCACAGAAAACATCATAAATCGATACTGTAACTTAAAATTATAGCTTTAAAGTTTCTATTTTCCAGTTGAAACACTGTTACCGTAAACAAAAATACAGTACTCTTTAAATGCAGTGTTTTATTTTATAGTTAAAATACTATTACCGTAAACACAAATACAGTACTTGGAAGTTACTGTGTTTCATTTTACAGTTTAAACACTATTACCGTAAACACAAATACCGTACTTGGAAGTTACTGTGCTTCATTTTACAGTTAAAACACTATTACCGTAAACACAAATACCGTACTTGGAAGCCACTTTGAAAAAAAGGTTAATGATATTCGTTCTTCTTTTTCTAACTCACCTTTACTCACCGCTGTGTCACCTGACCCACCGTTCACCCACACACTGACCTCCCATTCCCCTCTCTCTCCAAGTGAGGTTCTTACCCTCATTACCTCTGCCCGTCCTACCACCTGTCCTCTGGACCCTGTCCCCTCAAACCTTCTTCAGACTATCGCTCCTGATATTCTACCGTTTCTGACCCATTTCATCAACACTTCTCTAACTTCTGGTCCCTTTCCAAACAGTCTCAAGGAGGCAAGAGTAAACCCCCTCCTAAAGAAACACATTCTCAACCCGCCCGATGTTATAAACTGCAGGCCTTTCTCCTCCCGTTCCTGTCTAAAACACTTGAACGCTATGTCTTTAAACAACTCTCCTGTTATCTCCATCAGAACAACCTTCTTGATCCGCACCAGTCTGGTTTCAAGGCGGGTCACTTCACAGAAACTGTTCCCGTTGCTGTCTCTGAGGAACTGCACACTGCTAAAGCAGTCTCCCTCTCCTCTGTCATCATCCTTTTGGACCTGTCTGCTGCATTCGACACGGTGAACCATCAGATCCTCCTTTGCACTCTCCAAGAACTTGGAGTTTCAGGCTCTGCACTTTCCCTCCTCACCTCATACCTCATAGGGTTACTTGGAGAGGGTCGGAGTCCGACCCTTGTCAATTAACTACAGGGGTCCCTCAGGGCTCTGTTCTTGGTCCCCTCCTCTTCTCTCTGTACACAAACTTGCTCGGATCGGTCATTAGCCCGCATGGTTTTTCATACCACTGCTACGCTGACGACACCCAATTAATTCTGTCCTTTCTCCGCTCAGAGACCCAGGGTGTTGCACGCATCTCTGCTTGTAGCAGACATCTCTCAGTGGATGTCTGCTCACCACCTCAAGCTCAACCTTGACAAGACTGAACTGCTTTTCCTTCTGGGAAAAGATAGTCACCGTACTTGGAAGTTACTGTGTTTCATTTTACACTGTTACAGTAAATCAAAACGTGTAAATACTGTTATTAATTTTACAGTAAATAACTTGTCAATTGCTGGAAGTTAAATACTGTGAATTTCACGGTACGTTTCTTACAGTGTTGAAATGACTACACAACTATATGTGTGTGACAAAGCAGACATAAGAATAATAATAATAATAATAATAACTTTTATTTATATAGCGCTTTTCAATAACCCAAAGTCGCTTACAAAAAAAAATTAAAAGTACAGAAAGGGGGTGAACAGGCAGAAGACAACATATTGGACAAGAAAATTGAACATGAACATTACATGAACAGGCAAAGGACAACACAGGGGGGGAGCAAGCATAGGACAACGAGCAAAAGACAACATAATGGAAAAGAGGAAAGAAAAAGTTGATGAATGTATGAATAAGAGATGCAGCGTGGGGTGAATAAGAGATACAGCGTGGGGTGTGAGTGAAGTCAGTGGGTTGGGGGGTAGGGTAAGTTGAAGGCTTGGGAGAAGAGGTATGTTTTCAGCTGGGTTTTGAAGGTAGACAGTGTGGGAGAGTGGCGGACAGATTGGGGGAGGGAGTTCCAGAGGCGGGGTGCTGATCTGGAGAATGCTCTGTTGCCAAATGTTTTGAGTCTTGATGGTGGTACTGTGAGGGAGAGAGTGGAGGAGGATCGGAGGGCTCGGGGGGGGTTGTAGGGGATGAGGAGGTCAGAGAGGTAGGGGGGGGCTAGGTGGTGAAGGGCTTTATAGGTGAGGAGGAGTGTTTTGAAGATGATGCGTTGTTTGATGGGGAGCCAGTGAAGAGAGCGGAGAACGGGAGTGATGTGTTCACGGGTCCGGGTGTGGGTGAGGAGGCGGGCAGCAGAGTTTTGTACCATTTGGAGTCTATGGAGGGAATGGGAGGAGATGCCAGTGAGGAGGGCGTTGCAATAGTCGAGGCGGGAGGTGATGAAGGCATGGATGAGGGATTCAGCAGCACGGGGGGGGAGGTAGTGTTTGATTTTGGCAATGCGGCGGAGGTGGAAGTAGGAGATCTTGATGATGGAGCTGACATGGGGGTCAAAGGAGAGGGTGGGGTCCAGGATAACGCCAAGATTGCGTGCCAGGGGGGAGGGGGTGATGGTCGAATTCTCAATGGTGAGTGAAATGGGTCCTGTTTTATTGAGGGTTGATCTGGTGCCTATGATGAGTAGCTCTGTTTTATCACTGTTGAGTTTAAGGAAATTGTGAGTCAGCCATGTTTTTATTGAAGAGATGCAGGTTTCGATATGGGTGAGGGGAGGGTTGTGAGGGGATTTGGTGGTGATGTAGATCTGGGTGTCATCGGCGTAACAGTGGAAATCAAGGTTGAGGTTGCGAATAATGTGACCAAGGGGGAAAAGATAGCAGATGAAGAGGAGGGGGCCGAGGACTGAGCCCTGGGGGACCCCCTGTGTGACTGGGGAGAGGGCGGATGTGTGGCCAGAGAGGGAGATGAATTGTTGCCTGTCGGTGAGGTAGGAGGTGAGCCAGTCGAGAGCGGAGCCCTCAACACCCTGTTGGCGCAGCCTTTGTAGGAGGATTGAGTGATTCACAGTGTCAAAGGCTGCGCTGAGGTCTAGTAGTAGCAGGATGTTGAGGGCACCGGAGTCTGCAGAGGAGAGGAGATCGTTGATTACTTTGACCAGGGCTGTTTCAGTGCTGTGGAGTGGGCGAAAACCAGACTGGAGGGGTTCATAGAGGTTGTTGGACTGGAGGTGGGTGTGGAGCTGGGTGGCGACAATACGCTCCAGTGTTTTGGAGAGGAATGGCAGGTTGGAGATGGGGCGGTAGTTGGAGAGGTTGGCTGGGTCAAGGGTGGGCTTTTTGAGGATGGGGGTGATGGAGGCAAGTTTGTAGATGGAGGGAACAAGACCAAGGGATAGAGATTGGTTGAAGAGGGTGGTGAGGTGGGGGATGAGGACAGGGAGGCAGGCCTTAGTTAGGGTCGTAGGGAGGGGGTCAAGAAAGCAGGTGGTTGTTTTGGATGAGGTGATGATGGCTAGGATGTGGGAGGAGTCAACAGGAGAGAAGGCAGTGAGGGGAGGGAAGGGCGGGTGGACTGGGAGAGGAGGGGGGGCGTGGGGGTTGGAGGAGATAGTGGTCATGGCAGTTAGGGAGCTGTTGATTTGTGAAACTTTGTTGTTGAAGGCGAGGAGGAAGGAGTTGCATAGGTCAGGGGAGGAGGGTGGATTGATGTCAGGTGGCTGGAGCAATTTATTGATGGTGGAAAACAGAATGCGGGGGTTCCGGTTGGTGCTGTCGATGAGGGTGGAGAAGTGGGCAGATTTGGCGGCTTGGAGAGCATCACGGTAGGAGGAGATGTGAACTTTATAGGCTTCGGCGTGGACGGTGAGGTGGGTTCGTTTGAACAATCTTTCAAGTATATAAACAGATCCCTAAGGCAAAGTAACTGCAAGTCTGTAGGTGTGCTCATATCTCGACTCTGATCTGGCCCACAGCAATTAATTACCTACTCTCATTAACCACACACTTTCATGTACATACACACTTGAACGCTTCCACACCTTCAAAAGACTGTATATCACTATAGTCTTTTATGATATAAATGTCACAATAACAGGCAAATGCTTTTATTTGATACATGATGAATGCACTTGCTATAAAAGCAAACAGACATTGGGTATAATGAAGCCTTTATTTACCTAACCAGACAGCCAATTTTAGGTTTATTGCTTTAGACAATAACATGTTGTTTTTAAAGGTTTTTGTGAGGTCATTCATGTATTAAAATGATCCCAAAATTGAGCAAAAACACAGACATGACGTTTGAGAGATTGATCCAGAACATCAAGCTCTATTGCAGTATTTTGTTTTTTTGAAAGGCGTCCTGAAACAGTATATCAAGAACTTTTGATCCAAGCCCCCCCTGCCCGGCCCGTTACTTACCACACAGCTATGTGTCACATGCTATAATTCACATCTGCCTTTGGTTAGCACTGAGTGTTCACTCACTATCTTGCTGTCTGACAGCTCCCAGGCCCAGCTGTTATGCATTGCGGCCCGTAGGCACTGCTCATTACGTGTGAAGGTATAATTATTATCATTATTGGTTTTTTCCCCCCTTCCACTATTCACTCAAGCCTGGAGCAACTTAACTGATGAAGCGCCTGTCAAGTTGCCAAAAGGAAGTGATGTCATTTTGCCTGGACGCACACCAGCCAACTTTGAGGTCAAAGGTGTGTCTTGTCATAAGGCTAGATGTTTATGTGTGGATGTGTGTTGGATACAACCAACAGCTAGGAAGGAGTTTTGAGAAAGACTATCGTGATAATGTTTTGTTCCTAGGAAGCTAATTATGTAACTATTCTTCCTGGGAAGTGATTTAATTTTGGGGGTCATCTGGTGAAGAATTCCCAGATGTGCCATTTACAGTTCTTTAACCTCCACTTTCGAACCTGTGGACGTCTCCCACACTTCATCATCATTATGATCTCGAAGGTAAGTGGTCAGAATAGGATTGAGTGTGTGTCTGTATGTGTGTGTGTGTGTGCGTTGGAGGGTTCACACAAACAGATGTGAGATTGTTTTGTGGTGACTCCACGTCTTTATTGTTTCAGAAGCAGAGGTGGGAAGTAACTACGGTAAGTACATTTACTGAAGTACTGTACTTAATTACAAATTTTAAGATACTTGAGTATTTCTATTTTATGCTACTTTGTACTTCTACTCCTCTACAATTCAGAAGCAAATTGTGTACTTTTACTCCACTACATTTATTTAGTCCCTTTAATTACTTTACAGATTTGGGTTAATGATTTGAAATACAATCAACACTTAAATCAGACTTTAGTTACACCTGGAGTAAATTCACGAGCTACACTGCACTATACAAAGTCATTAAAATATATTATTCAGAGATAGGCCAATCTGCATAATAAGTACTTTTACTTTTGGCACTTTAAGTATATTTTGATTTGTACTGACACTTGAGTAACATTTTGAATGCAGGACTTTTCATTGTAACAGAGTATTCTTACACTCAGGTACTTCTACTTTTACTTCAGGACATGATCTGAGTACTTCTCCCACCTCTGCTCAGAAGAATGTTTGCATCTTTGTGAGCAGGGTCATCGCAGTAAGGTTCAAACCTTTTTTTTGCGACGACCTCTATTGGCCTTAGTTATTATGACAAGAGCAAAACAAGAAGTCAAGTGACAGTATAAAGAGCAATACAATTCTAGTTGATGGTAGCAGTAACCTTGGGTTTGAAACTTGTACAAGATGGTTTGGGTTTTACCTTAAATGGCAAAGGTACGGATAGGTCTTCTGGCTGTGAGTATTGCAACTCAAGTTGTGTGAATCGAGGTTTACTATCAAGACACAACTCATATTTTGCATAAGGTTGATGAAGGGCTGGATGGAAGGGTCCAACAAACACAAAACTTTAAACCAGAAGACATAGTTTCTGGTTTGAAACCAAATTATATTTGATATAATGTATTTAAGTTAACTTTTGTAACATACTTAAGATACTAAAGTTACATTACATATTTCACTTATGTATGTAACTGTTACTTAAATTGTGTAACTAACATTCTTTTGATAGGGTGATTAAATCACTATTGGTGTGAGAAGAGAAATATGATCCAACAGTAGCATTATGAACAATATATCCTTGATTTTCAAAGCTTAACAATCAGCAAATGTCTACGTAGAGGTTTATGATGATATAAGTCATTATGTTTTACTCTAGAAAGATATCAAAGTGACATAACAATTGTTGCACGATTTATAGCAGAACATTATCACATTGGCCAATGCAGTATGCTTCCGGATGATGTCTCTTTACACTTTGGCAATATTTCAGTCAGGCTCAACTGTTTTGTTAGAGCCCTCTCTGTTCAGATTCATCTGACAAAATAACAGTCCATTGAAAAGCATGAGAAGATTTTGTCTTGTGGCCAAAAACAACCGTATCAACCCAAGACAACAACTACTGCCCATGTTTCACGTAGAAAGGCCTTTACCTAATGGATTGAACAGTCTCCAGGTTTGTATGGGAATACATGTTTTAATTCAACGAAGAATCTCATAAGATCTATCTGCCAATACACCCTGAAATACATTCTACGTTTAAAGTGTAATGTCCAGGGGTCTTGTTTTGCTTTGCCAAGTTCCACGGACACTTGAAAGGAACGAAAGGTTACTGTTATTTGTTCTGTGCATTCTCAAGAGTAATGAAAAGTGAGTGTAGCAGCAGGTGGCAGCTAGGAACTTGTACCATTTTCAGAGTTTTGCGTGTACTGAGCACTGTGCTGAAGCCAAGGAGCCAGATGCACTTAAGCAGTGAAGTGTCTATAAGTGTGTGTGTATGTGTGTATGTGTGTGTATGAGTGTGTGTCAAGGACAAGGGTGTGTAAGAGCGTTTGGCTGTCTTCCCTGCTGCACCTCCTTAACCTAATTAAACATCTCGCCAACAGCCTTGCTCCTTTGCCAACTTCAATCACACACACACACACACACACACACACACACACACACACACACACACACACACACACACACACACACACACACACACACACACACACACACACACACACACACACACACACACACACACACACACACACACACACACACACTTTGTATTGTATGAGAGAGGTTCCAGGTTGAATTGAGGCGCATATTTGTAATGTTCAGAGGTTGTTGTGTTTAATACTCATGAGAATATTTGTCATTGTTCAAATGATAATAAACATTAGCATAAAGCATATTTGTCCACTGATATGTTGATAAGAGTATTACAAACTTGAAAAATATTCCTCTAAGGTAGATTTAGAGCAGATCAAAAATGTGCGATTCATTTGCGATTAATCGCGATTAACTATGGACAATCATCCGATTAATCACGACTAAATATTTTAATCGACTGACAGCCCTAGAAAAGGTGTTTCCGGTCCTGGCAACCAAACGGAAATGTAGTACCGCCGTTTGGCCACCAATAATATTTTCATCTGAGTCCGGCGCACTTCCTGGGGGCTTGGTATCCTCCCTTCCGTCTCCTCCCGCACCCCTCCTCCCTCACCCGTCCTGGGTTGTGGTCGGATAGTTTAAAAATCAGCTCCTAAGTTCTAACCCTCCTATTCCTTGACCTCTGAGTGAAACGTCACGGGGTTAAGGGATAGTGGATAGGAGAATTCAAAAGGACTTATCCGACGTGTTTATGATGCGCCAGCGGACGTCATTGTGTGCGTCTGCTGCTGTGGTGAAACTATGGAAACTACAGTGTTCTATACAACGGACTACATGGATGTTTAATAAGAACGAGGGACTACTGTAAACTCATCTAGAGACTCTACACCGTGCTCTGATGCTGTTGTTTTATGCTTTATGAACGTGGAGAACAGAGAAACATATTCTTCATGACCAAAGTTGTAATTGAAATAAAAAAGGAAAGTGAAACTTATGCTCGTCACCCTCTCCCTCCGTCCGGTCGACAGTATGATCCCAATACGTATGATTGTATGAAAATCTCTTAAAATAAATACAAATGTATTTATTATAAACGTTAGTCCTTAACACCTATCACTGTGTATATCACCATTCAAACATCTTTTAAAAGTTGAACAAACCCCACACAGCTCAGTGAAATGTTGACTTTATTTGATAATTTCAGTAAAACTATGTTCATATTTCTCTTTTTGATTATAATACTGATGAACGTTCAAAACAAAGCACTTTGGCAAGTTACCACATACGTTTTAAAATGCTTAATAAGTACCGTAACTTTCATGATATAACTTCTCCGTCATAATCGTCTGTTTCCGTGAACGGCCGACTGTTGTGTGACGGCAAATGCTGCGGCTGCAAGGCATTGTGGGGTAGCATTTTCTCCTCTCCTTTCGGTTAGGGAGGTCCAGTGGTTCCTAAGCTAAAGGAGGTTATAAAGGAAGTTTGAAACCACCAACACTGTGCAGACTGCAAATTCTACTGCAACATTCTGCTGCACTCTTTCATATAACACAAACATGCCTGACAATAGATCTCAATAGTCATCTTTTATGGTGTACATGCCTTTTTAATAACATGTTTGAATGGAACATTCATAAATCTAAATAAATATAACTTAAATATACATGACCTCTTAAATTCAAATAAAGTGAACATTAACACCAATATTATCATTTATAAAATGCTATAACAAAAAAAACAACATAAACAGCACCTTTGTTTATTAAATACTGTATATACCAACTACAAAATAAGCAGGTATTAAAGTGTAAACGGACAACAAAACGGAAATGCCTGATGGTGGTGCTAAATCAGAGCCTATTACCTGTTCTCAGTCTTTTTCTCATCATGCATCTTGTGTGTAGTGATCCAATATCGTTACCATAGCCTTGCCCTTTAACAGTTATTACGAGCCCTGGCTCAGCCTTACTCAACAAGAGCGCAGCGCCTAGCCTTCTTACAGGCAAAGTCACTGATCAAGTCCTTGAAGTCCAGCTTTCTAGCCAACTTGCTTTCAATGGACAGCATGGCAAGACTGCAAAGCCTTATGGGGGGACAGGGCTGCTTAGCCTGGAGATGGATCTGTTGGTCCTGGATACATACTGATTTAGTATGAATAGCTGCTAAAAATGTACCTGCATTTATTAAATGTCAGCTAAAAGAGGAGTGAAATGAAAAACCTCAAAACAATTATTATTGACAATGGACAATGGAGCTAACAGACTAATTTCCACCACTCATAGACCACACCCACCTTTTCCTTGAAAAACTGGGTGACATACTGTCACCCTTTAGTCCCTCTCTCTTTTCTTTCTCTCCTTTATTTTCTTTTTGAA
Organism: Notothenia rossii; assembly: GCF_949606895.1. Lineage (NCBI taxonomy): Eukaryota > Metazoa > Chordata > Actinopteri > Perciformes > Nototheniidae > Notothenia > Notothenia rossii. The sequence continues at coordinate 64,789,413 of NC_136909.1, read as the reverse complement.
AGCCTGACTTTGTTAGTCGTTGAGACATTAGGCGCGTTCACACCAAGTACTTTTCCCACAAAGGTTCCTGAGAACTACGATTTAGTTGCGTTCACACCAAAAAGTCCCAGGAACTAAATTAGTTCTAGAGAACCTTTTTTACCCCCTTTTCCGTCCCTGCTAGAGAGCAGGGACTTTCGTGGGAGAAAAAGGTTCCTGTGTCTGATTGGCTGGGCGGAATGCAAACCACGCCCCGTCAAATTCCCAAAAATGTTTGTGAAGCCGCCATTTTATTATCCTCTCATTGCATTATTAGCATTAGCCCAGCGCAGAAACGCAGAGAGACTAACTTATGACAACACAACATAAAACATGGGAGTGGTGGAGATGAGGAGGTGTCGGCGTTCTGGCCGTTTACTCGGAAGGCTTCAGTAGAAGCTGCTGCCAGTCCCTAACTCCGGGGACTTCCGGCCGGGGATTTGGGGCGGCAGTATACGCCGTGAAGTTGTTTGCGGCCTGCCAGTAAACCCAAAGCAGAAGAAGAAGAAGTGATGTCAGCGGCTTCATTTGCCTAATCCACCCCCAGGAACTAATTTCCGGTGTGAACGCGATCCGCACTTAGTTCATGAGAACTAAAGAGTTCTCAGGAACCTTTGTGGGAAAAGTACTTGGTGTGAACGCGCCTATTGTACACACATAAGTACTAGCATCCCTCCTCACATGCTCTCCCTCTCTGCCAGAAAGTGCAGTGCCCACAGCGTTTGGAGGCAGGACCAAACCATTACATGTAAATAGAGGGGGGTGTTCAGAGGCTTTGGATAATTAACTTTTGGAAGAAAATAAGTTAAATGAATCGTAAGTTTAGTGAGTACATTATCAATATGATGTTATATTAATGTTAAATATTGATGATTGATGAAAGGTTACTTAAACATTTTTTTCTGAATGTTCTAAAAATGTTTGGGGCCCCTGTCAGTCATGGGCCCTTAGAATCGTCCTAATCCTCCCCTGCCTACATGCCAACCTTTCCAAATCCAAAAGAGGTAGGTTTGTGGGCGGCAAATGTGCACGCAATGAGGTAATCAGAATAAATGAAAATTGAAATTCGGTAGGGAAAGCCAGCTAAATCGGTAGGCGGTAGAAACATGTCAAAAGCTGTAGACTACCGCCCCGGAAATCGGTAGGGGTTGGCAGGTATGCAGTGGAGTAGTGTAGTGTTGGTTTGTACATGGTAGCGAATAGATAGATAGCTAGCTAGCGTTAGCTAGTAACGTTAGCTTGATAGCAGCCATGTCCATCTTCAAGCCGGTGACCGTAACGTTAGCCTAGCTAGTGCTAGCCAGCCAACTGTTGCTGACTGTTCCATTGTATGTAGACTAACGTCAGTAGCGTTTCCAAATGTTGGCAGAAGGCTTATGCTGTATTCGAATGAAAGAGCGAAAAATTAACACTTTAACAGGATAGACTGGCATAATCACCATTGGTATAAGCTAGTTATCTTAGCATTGCTGCTAGCGTTGTATTCTGAAGCCATGGGCTAACTAACTTACTAGTAGGCTAGCTGATGTTAGCTAGCTAATGAATGTTTCTTGCGCTAGGTGCTTGGTGGTTTCATGACATAATTGTCTAATCAAATTAGGCCTAATCTAAATCAGTGTCAAAGTTGGCCAAGTAACGTTAGTTGCTCTCAAAATGTTCTTAATGAATTCTTAGACTGCGCAAAGTTTGTTCTTAAAAGTCAAGTAGCCTACAGTGAATGATGAGTGCCCTGTTTTGAGAGCAGCATGCCTAGACATAAAAAGTTGAACTTTTTGTTGTTTTTAGCCTCACTGTAGCCTGTGGCTTACCAAGAGTTTTAAACTGCGGTCAAGCCAGCCTCCACTTGGAAAAACCTAGTCAAGCCAGCCCTCACGTGATATTGCGGTGCGAGAATATCCTATGCATTACGGTAGAGTAAAACAAAATCATCCCTCTGTGTTTAGATGAGAATTAAACAAAAACTGTCCAGTATCAAAGACTCACTTCACTTCAGGGTGATAGCAGGACATCCCATCTAGTCACTCAGAAAAAATCAGGACATTCTGATTTATAGTTTCAAAATAAAAGACCTTTGAAGTCTCATATATGAGCTATCATCTCTGTTTTTAGATGAGAATAAAAAAAAACTGAATGTCCTGATTTTTTCTGAGTGACTAGATGGGGTGTCCTGCTATCACCCTGGAGTGAGATGGATCTATGATACTGGACAGTCTTTGTTTTATTCTGGCCACATGAAATGTCAAATGTTAGAAATCCGCTGTTTATTATTTAAAGTTTTACGTCCGATTCGCTCCTTTTTTCCTCTCCGTACACAGCTCCAGTTTGGGCATTGGCCTGTCATCAGATTTCATTTTTAGTTGCTGCTGTAGCGGAAGTTTAGTAAAATTATTTTTGATGAAATACTCCAAATCTCCACCCTCCATAATTGCACTTGCTTCAGTTGCTTGTTACTTTTTAAGGGCGGTGATGACAGTTACAGTACGAACTGAAGTTGATGCGATTTGTTGGATTGTGAGGCATGGCGTGGGCCTCATCTGATTGGTCAATCCCTCTATGTTTTCTACCAAGGGAAGACAATTTCGGCTATAGCCTCCTCTCGCAACAGAGAGTGCAATCTACTGTTTCATCATAACATCTAGAGGGGCGTTCTTTCACTCTTTGTAAAATACTCAATGAGAATTGGGGAGAGATGGGCCGGCAGAATAATTACCGAAACTAAACGAAGTGTTTTTATTTATTTATTAAAATTATAACTACAATCCAAAAAAACAGGGGTAGCCTGGCTTCCCTTGGCCTCCAGGAGAAAACGCCACTGAGTTCAAGGGATAATTCTCACCCACCTCTGTCTCTTGCCCTGCACTTGTATGTGCCAGTTGAGCTGGTTCTTCCACCAGCTCAACTCTGTCCCTCATCATGAACGCAGGAGGCTGGCTACCTGAACTCGCACCCTCATCATTCTCTTCATCATCTTGCACTTGTTCTAAGCTGCTGCTGATAGTGCTTGTAGCAGCGCTGCTGCCAAAAAGGTCTGTCAATTTGCGACATTTATTTGCTTCACCTGCGAGTGACTTCACCTTTTTTTCTCTTGCCTTCTCGGCCCCACCTTTTTCTTTTCGTTTTCTTTGATTTTTATCCATGTTTTTTCATTCTCGTCTGCCGCGGCGTCTAATCCCTTCTCTTCGTGTGGCCGGTCTTTTTTCTTCTTCATGTGTGATTATATGACAGATAAGAACCAGACAACTACATTAGCGGCCGCTGTCGCCCTCTGTCGGCCGTCAGCGCAACTTAAATGATGACGTTAAACAAAGAATGTTTAAAGGGCCGGCCGGCCGTCAACGGCCCTTGACGACCGGCCGTTCTGTGGTTCTCCAGATTCTACATATGGCCAGTCCGCCCCTGGTTGGAGGTCAAAGAGGAATGGCCTTTTCTCTTCTCTCAGAGAGGGCTTTGCTCCCACTTTGGCCTCCTGACGGACGTCAACATCCTTCACTAGCTCCAAGAGGCCCTGGGTCAGAGAGGACAGACCATCTTGCAGTTCTGCCAGAAACTGGACAACCCGAAGATCAGGGAAGTTCTGGCCAGCTATGATCCAGAGGCTTCGAGAAGGCTGCCTGCATCCTCCTGCTCTTATTATGGTGTACTTCAAGGAGCCTACGGAGAAACTGATCCTCGAAGTTGATGCTCGAAGTTGATGTAAGTTTTTTAAATGTATTTATATATTTAAAATGCTAAACAAGTGATTACATCAGGGGCGACTGAAGCTCAGTTGGTAGAGCTGGTCGTTCATCGACCGTAGGGTTGGGGGTTCGAATCCTGGCTCTGATTGTCCGCATGTCGGAAGCGTCCTTGAGCAAGACACTTAACCCCCAAGTTGCTCCAAATGGGTCTAGCTGATGTGTGGTGAGCTGTAGTGCGCGGATTAGCTGTTGCCTTAGCATCACCCAGTCGGGGGCTACACATTGGTTCGTGGACGTCCATTTGTAAGCGCTTTGGGTGCAATGAAAAGCGCTATATAAATGCAAGTAATTATTATTAGACCATTTATTATGTTCTGATTTACCTCTGACCAATGAACGATCTTCATCCTTGCATAATGTTAAATCTATGCTATTGTGTGCTACTTTGTTACAGACCTGTGCCACTGCTGCTGATGTAGTGAATATTGAGGCAGAGGGAGGAGGGCTAGGGAGTTGCTTTGTCGTTCAGCCAGATTCTCCTATCTGCAGGGACTATGATGTACCTCACTGATGGTGGAGTAGAAAAGTGCTGTCCACCTGAAGTGGAGGGTTCTGTGTCATGTCCTTGCATGTTCTGCACTGTATATTTTCCTGCTTTTTGGTCCTTGGCCAATCATGAATGTTACTCGGATCTGGAATTAACATTTCTAGCTCAAGTATTATTTTGTTTCGATTGATTCTAGGAATGTACCTATCCACAATAATGCATGGCGGGGTATCTGTTCATTTCAGGTGACACAATGAAGCCTTCTGGATGGATGCTATCCATCGAGGGACAAGTTGTAATGGGCCCACACCCATTTCTTTTGCATGGGGTATCTGCTTTATTCAGCAGCTACTATGTCTTCAACCTCGAGTATCCCGTTGGATCATGCACACTGGAGTTCATCCAAAGGTAATGTAACACTCAAACACATGATCAATGTCATCAGTAAGACTTATCATGCAAAGTTGTGTTTCACTATCTGGTTATTAAGTCCATGCCTTTCTACAGAGGCCATAAAGTAGATGAAATGCTTTGAGTATGAAGCCTGGAACCAACTCTGCGAATTGGGAACACACCATCACTTGATGTTGCTGGGCTATCTTGTTAAAAATTGACATGGCTTAATTCACATTATAGCATGGCTTCAAAATTTGGATAAGTAAGTAAACCTTATTTTAGAGGTACCTGAGGCACTGCTAGGCTAAAAATAATGTTATTGTGAGAGGATGATCCAACAGGTTTGGACTAGTAACAGTCTTCATCAGGGTGTGGTGTGGGAAAAGAGACAGGGGAACACCTTGATAAATGCTGCCTGCAATACATGAGTCTATTTAAAACTGAAACTTATCTTTGCTTATTAGCAGGTGCTTCTTGGGCATCAACCCAGAGAAAGGCCCCAAGGCAAAGAAGCGAAGCTCCATTAACCCTCACGTGAGCACCCTTCACCGGAAGCTGATAGACTTTGAATGGTCTGCATAGACAACTGTCATGATCCTGTCGTCCCTGCGCCTCTTTTTTTCTTTTGAGTGCGTGCATGAAAACTGGTAGTTTATTAGTTCCTTTTTTCACCATGCTGTTGTAGAACACACAAGCATGTAGTTTCATGTATTTCAGAATATGGTTATTTTGTCTACATAGATTATAAGCGTATGAATGCACATACAGTACACCATGGATTTGAGCAGGCAGAGATACATCCTTTTCATTGTGGTAAAATGTAATCAGGTCCCTGAAAATACTCGATTTCACCCATTAGCGGGGAGGCTGTTTATTTGTTTATTTAAAGGATCCGTTTATTTAAAGGATCCGTTAAGGGATTATCCGTTTTTTATGGATAGTTGAGGTGAACTAGTTCATGATGTTTTCAACCTGTTTGTTTAATCTGCAGGTTTAATTTAGTCAATAAATATGCCAGTGGGCTTCCATTGATTTGACCTCATTTGTGCGTTTGGGGTGTTGTTTTTAATTGTACAATAGCCTACGTGTATTTTTGTAGTCCAGCTCCAGTATCTCCTGGAGGAAGCTCACACTTTGGTTTCCTGTCAAATACTATTGGATGACGTGAATCACGTCATCCAATAGTATTTGACAGGAAACCATTGTATAACATAATTTTATCGCAAATATAGCACAAAAACATGCATTCATTTATTCTTGTACTAGCGTCAGTGCCGCTTCTCAAAAATGAAGAGCTGCTCATTTGACCAAGCAAAAGGGAGAGATGGCTGAGTTGACTGCAGTAGTTTACCGCAGTGCAGAATCGCTGTATAGTTAAAATCTCCTAAAAATGTTATCCATTTTAGACAGAGGCTTATTATATTTACAGACCTTAATAACATTCATTTTCTTGGCTCAATGTGTGTCTTGGCCATTTTCTTTGTGATCGCTAAATTCACCTTGTTTCCCCTTGTTTATAATATTATCACCATTCCAAGCAAACGAGTGCTTTTGTTTTGAAATAACTTCCGCGAGTTTCGCACCCCTCGCTCGAATGACCATTAGACCATTTAGTAAGGTAAAAAAGAAAAAACGCCTCGCAGACGCTCTTCCGTTTACTTTTTTAATAAAGAAAAACAAATGGTCCGAAGATACACGGATTCATCTCCCTCCCCATCATGTTGATTTGAATCCGAAGTTCTGAACATGAGCCCGCCCCGCTCGACCTTCTGAGCCAATCACAGTGCGATAATGACCTGCCTTCCGTTTCAACCATACTCCTTCCGTTTCCACTATACTTTCTCTCACACATACATGAATTCTTCTCTTGCATACATATATTGTCTTCAGACATGCATATATTATTTATAATATTAAATGTAAACATTGAAAGAATGTGCATGAGAGCGAAATGTATACATATGAGCGTTAAAATATATGAATATGAGAGCAACATTTGTGTGAGTGAAAAATGTATAAATATTTTTGTGACAATATATGAATGTGTGCATTGAAATATGATAATATGAGATCCAAATGTATGAATGTGTGAGTGTAAATATATATGTGTGTGGGAGTGAAAATGTATGTATGTAAAAGGAGAATGTATGTGTGTGAGAGGAACAATGTATGTATGTAAAGGGAGAATGTATGTGCGTGAGAAGACCAGTATGAATTACGACCTGTACGGCCCCTCATATGTGGGTTCATGTGCACATACTAATACCCTTGTTTTATATCCAGGAAACTTGTACTTCAAACTTTGCAACAAACTATTGCAAACTTCCAGAAAAGTTGGACTTCAAACTCTGTCACAGGTTAAAGCCTGGTTGAAACTTGTGCAAAGCATCATGGGTTGAGCTAGGAGTTAAAAAACATAGGTTTATAGCGCCTTTTAATGTCAGTGATTTTATCGATTAGCTATTTCTGGCTGTCATTTTCTAAAAAGTTGGGCGCCTTATTACCAATATTTGGAAGTGTGTGAACAGTGCTGCCACAGTTGCCATAGCTTCGTTCTTTGAGTGATAATAAAGCCACTTTTGGCTAGCACAATCTCATGCAGGGACACTATGGCTAGCATAAACCTGGCTTTCATTTGTCAAAGGAAAAAATAGCATGGGGAGTAATATCACCCCAGCCAGAGGTTTAGTTTGTATCCCAGCCTCCACGCCTCTCCCCATGGCCCGGGATTATTGTCCCTGGCGGGGGCTGGTGAACGACCACATCCTCTACAAGCGCCTGCCCATCCAGATAGATGTCACAAATAATGGGGGGAGCGTTGGGAGTTTTTGATTTATGTGTGTGTTGAGACCTCTGGAAGAGGAAGAGTGTGTGACCTGATGGAGGGCCAGGATCCCTAAAAGGGTCCTTCCTGAGAGTCAGAGCCAAGGAGCATTCTTGGCTTGACTGACCTGGACTCCTCACAGAAAGAGAGAGAAGAGTTTTTAAATGTTGTAAGAACCCATATGTTCTTACCTAGCTCTCACAGTTGTCTCTCTGACTATCTTTTCCCATGAACAGTTTGCATGTGCAGAGAGTCTCTAAATTTGAATTATTTAAGACATCTGCTTCTGCTACAAAATACACCAATATAAACACATGCATATGCTTTCCTCCGGTCAACATGATTTGTTGTTTTTTGCTTCTTTGTTGCTACGACAAACATCAAAATCCTCATTTTGGTTTAAGCCAGGTGCGTTTCATCAGTCCTCCAAATACTTAATATGGACTCAATGATTTATAATGCGTCCATTGTGTCCGTTTGCTCATTCCGTAACGATCACAGTGAGAGTCAGATATGGATGGTATAACAAAAAGATGACCTTTGATAGAGGAAGTCCGTCAGATCTTGTGCCAGTGTGATTTTGTACTCGACCTCCTTGGCCGGCTTAGCGTCACCGCGCCTCGAAAAGTAGTGAAGGACGTCTGATTAGTGTGTTTGTGTGTTTAGTCCGTATTTGAGGGAAACGGTGCATATGCGTTTACTTGTGTTGTACTTGAGGCAAACAGGCTTGGGGTGGCTGAACATATTTAATTCTTGTTTTTATGATTGAATGTACTGTACTGTTTATTTATTTTTACTGGTAGCAAAGCAGGGTGGACCTAAATCCAGGAGACGGGAAGACTTACAGTAACAGAAAATGTAAGGTAATCAAATAAAGGCAGGAGAAGGCAAACAGAACATGCATTAAAATATATATGGATCCAACCAAAACTAACTAACTAAAATAATAAGGGGAGAAAGTGCAGGTGTACAGGAGGTTGGTAAACTAATAAGGGCAGGACAGACAAACAGGTGGGAAACAAAACAGTGTTTTTTTTGTTAGAAATCACAGCATACCTTTCTGTATAATGATGTTTGTCAATTTGCAAGTCTGATTATTAGCCAGGATTATCGAGCAATGAGGTTCATGAGACAGGAAAATGGACGTTTAATGGGGTAATTATTGCAAATAACTTATACTCTGATAGATCTCAGGGGTCCGCTGCATGCCACTCTTCAAGCCCCTCTGCAGCTATCCTGTAGCTTTGACAAAAATAATTAATAAATAATTCCATATTTTGTATTGTTTGTTGCACAGGGGACAATGTTTCAAAGGGAACATCTTTTATCTTGGATTTAAAGGTGCTACTGTAACACTAAAATAGAAATAAAATGTTTTAAAAATACGTAAACTAAAATATGCAAGACATCCTACTACGTCTATGGCCCAGCGCCTTTCTCTGTGTGGTTGATATGTGGCATCAACCATGTGGTGTTAACAAACAACATAAAATATAATGTAGAAAGACATTTTTCAGTACAAGCACACAACATTTGCTGAAATGTACATAACTAGAAAAGAGTGAAACATTTCGGATCCTGACCTCTGACCTCAGTTATACTATAACTGAATTCATGCTGAATACAAAAATACAGTCAAGGACCCATATTCCTCCCCCCACCTCTCAGCATAATGTTTTTTGTACACTCCTGTATAAGCGTCTCATGTAGGGTAGACCAAAGTGTGTGTGTGCGTGCATTAGTCCTGGGTGTTGTGTGGATCTGTCGGCGCCCAGCCTATCGCTCCCCATGGGCACATGAAGGGCGGTATGGTGGCTGGGAGCTGCTGACATGACCGCCCAGTTCAAAGAGATGGAGCAGGAGATGCAGGCCGAGGGCGAACAAAGCTGCCTTTATACTCACCTTGGCTGAGCCTGGGAAAACTCTGCAGCCCCCCCGTGTCTGCCTGTGGTTACAGCCAGAGAGGCAAGTGGACTTACAGGTGCCGTGTAGTGCTGCTCAGGCTGCGTGATACACCGGAGTCTGTGATCTGCGGAGAGAAGCTCAACCATATCCCCTGTATTTGAATGAGAGAAGAGGTCTGATGGATGGCACGGAGTGTAGTATGTGAAAATATCATAAGCAGGAAGAAAGAAAAAAACAAAACCTTTTTCAACCCAAATAAGTGTGGTAATACTAGATTTTTTCAACATGAAAAATCCTGTAAAAAAACTGTTTTTTGTCTGACTAAGGGGACCTTTCCATCTATCGGACTCAGTACTGATGGTGAGGCCAACAACAAAAAAATCATGTACGCTTACTCCAACTTGAACGTGACCTCTGACCTCCAACCCATGCCATATTTTGTGAAGCTATTTCACTTTTGAACGTGCTGTCATTGCTAATTCGAAAATTACCATAATTTACTGTCACTGGTGAAATGGTCTTAAAACTGACACAATATTCACAATGTTATGTAATGTAGTTGTATTTTTGGAATGACTATGACCATGAAATTTAAAGGAACATTACCTTATTAGCTACTTCAATTACAAATAAATTAAAATGTATAGACATCAGTTTTCTTTCAAGTAAAATAGATTTCCATTATAATGTATTTATTTATTATTAATTAATTATTTTAAATACTTTCAGTCACACAAGAAAATATCTCTATCTGATAATATTGTAGGTTCTCAAATATAATCCTTTGTAATCCTCAAGGTTTCCTATCAGCACTGTACTTTCTAAGGTAACATGTGACACCTGTATTATTCAAGGCTAGACTGTTTTCAATTATTTCTGCCATTATAACATACATTTTATTTTCCTCATCATTACACTCTATGAACAATAATATGTCTCAAATTATAGATATTTAGAGAGAATTACTTAAATAAAAATGAATGAATATGTACTTCTCCTCAGAAATAACGTATGTATGAGATCTCTGGTGGCCTGACTTTGAACTTGAATGCTATTCACATCTTACACTGCACTCTAACTGTTATTCATGTATTTACCTGTGTTATTCTATATGAGCTTGTTTTATGATTATTTTATTCACTTTTAATGATTGTTTTGAAATGCCATTTTAAAATGTGTTTTCCGCTACACTATTTCTTGATGCTCTTAATGTTTTTCGTTAGTTGAAAGGTGCTGTATAAATAACCTTGCCTTGCCTTTAAAAGACTAGAAATGTACTTGTCAGTTGCTAGTCAATGACTTGCTCTCGGTTTATAACCTGTAGCCCACTCACACCTGTAGAAACTACTGTTGCTCTGCCATCCAGCCATGCTCTAAAGCTGCTGTGCAACCACCCCCTCCCAGCCACACACATTACCTTCCAGGACCTTTATTTTTCCTATATGTTTTAACTCTAACAGATTTTATGACACCTTCCTCAGGGCTGACTATGATAACACTTGTTGCTGGAGCGAGCTTACAGTACATGTATGTTGGCAGGGCCAGGCAGGTGTCAATCAGCAGGCCCTTGCTGTTTTATTAATAGTGTTTTATGTTTCGCCGCAGACGGCTATGAATGTGGCTATTCAGCGGAGGTTGCAAGGAAGGGTTGGAGAGTAGAGCGAAGGAAGCTGCGTTTTATTAATAAGGTAAAATGGGATGGGGGGTTACAGCTAAGTGTGTGTGTGTGTGTGTGTGTGTGTGTGTGTGTGTGTATGTGTGTGTGTGTGTGTGTGTGTGTGTGTGTGTGTGTGTGTGTGTGTGCACAAGTAGGCACTCGCCTGCAGATGTTGCCCAGACTCAGGGCTTAAACACATTAAGGTGCATGCAAAGAACATGCTTGCAGGGGAAATGTTTGAAGCCTGACAGCACAGTGCGGGCAAAGCAGTCATTTTTACTGAATGGAGTTTAAAGGTGCAATCTGGAATTTATTTGACCATGCACACAAGTTTGACTGTGAAATAGCTGACGGGAAATAAGCCTTCGTTAAAACTTTGTTAAGCCACAATAACTCGATACAAATGTTAGACATATGAACCAACCTTTGATGCACTTTATCACTCTTATTCTGTCCTTGTGGCAAAGGGGTGCATTTAATAGTGGATGGGACGCTTCAGTAACATTTCTCCTAAATTCACGAAAAGTTTATTTTAGATTATGCCTGCATTGCATATTTGAACATACGAAACATTTTAACTCTATTTACCTGTTGCGTGTTACAAAATGCATGACATTTTAAAATACATATCTTTAAAGGCCATTCTCAAAATGAGTTTATTCTCTAAATTCAAGCCAGAAATATCGACTTCAGCAGCATTTAGATAAGACTTTATTTATCCCGAAGGAAATTGTTGTGCCAGAGTTACAAGACACAAACACATTTCAGTATTCTGAAGGATTTTACTTTTCACTTTTACGATTAATTTCCTTTTATTCCTAAAGACATAGTCGACACTAGACCAACATTTCAGAAAAGTTGAAAAAAATGCATCTGAAGTGTCTTTAAATCGGCAAAGCATGCACATACTGGATGTGGAGCTATTTGCACATTTACAACATTTCACAATTTATTACTGTTAGTGGTTACTGTTAGAATGTCTAAGCTATTGCATTTGATCGACCTGTCCCGCTAAGCAGCGAAACAAATTGCTCGCTACTGGAAATGAAACTTGATTTAAAAAGTAGCTACTGTTGTTAAACTAGGAGCCTTGCCATTGCTACTGCCCAACACTAAGCAACGGTAACTTTAGATGAACCACAACTTAAATCTCAGGGATTAACTGTAACAGTCTTAAAACTGAACCATCTGCTTCTTAGGGTTAACTTTGATTTAAACAATTCACTGGCTTCCAGTAACTGCTAGAATCCACTTCAAGACAATGGTACTAGCGTACCATGCTGTGAATGGATCTGGCACTTCCTACATCCAGGACATGGTTAAACCGTACACCCCAGCACGCGCACTCCGCTCTGCATCAGCCAAACGGCTCGCTGCACCCGCACTGCGAGGGGGACCCAAGTTCCCATCAGCAAAAACACGTTGGTTTGCTATCCTGGCTCCAAAATGGTGGAATGAGCTCGCCATTGAAATCAGGACAGCAGAAAGCTTTCACATCTTTCGGCGCGGACTGAAAACACATCTCTTTCGACTCCACTTTGAGCGATATAATTACGAACAAAGCACTTATATACTAATAAAGGACTGGCTTATCTAAAGCCATTTGAGTAGCACTTGAAATGTTTTGGCTCTATGAAACCTGATGTACTTATATGATTCTGTTTTCTTCTAGTAAGTCACTTTGGATAAAAGCGTCAGCTAAATGCAATGTAATGTAATGTAACACCAGAAAACACTGCCACATTGTGTAAACTTTAAAATAAGTGGTTAGACTCACATTAAGTACAAATTAATGCTGACGCCTGTGCCATGCTTTTGTGTCATTTCTGGCTGTGTGGTATTGGTATCATCAAATGGAATGAAAACATTTCCTCTTCCTTTCCATTTCAGTTTAGAATGAAAACACAGACCTCGCCCCCCTTCCTTCTGTCTCTCTGTCTGTTTGTCAGTCTCCTGTGTGTGTGTGTGTGTGTGTGTGTGTGTGTGTGTGTGTGTGTGTGTGTGTGTGTGTGTGTGTGTGTGTGTGTGTGTGTGTGTGTACTCAGTGCCCAGGGTGAAGATTAGGGCTGGTATTAAAGGGATGTCCCTTGCTGCATGTCCCCCCTCTGCTCCCTCACATTCCACTGTCCCAAACATACACACTCACATACACAGCCTTATGTGACCCCTCTCCACTCTGCCCTACTTGAACATACACATGTACACACAACCACACACAAATTCCCCTTTGGCAATGCCTCCCTCTCTTGCTATCCCGGACCTTTGGACATCAGAGCAGGCCTTTAGCAAGCATCCAGACCTGTTAAACCAACAGACGGGCCGGTCTATTGTCCCACAGCTTGATCTGGAGTGTGTGTGTTGGTTTGGCCCTGACGGTAGGTTAGGATAAGGTTTGGACAGCATTGGATCCCCTCTAATCCCAGAGAGGCAGAAGTAAAGCCGAGTCCAAGACCTCCGGTGCTTTCAGTGATACACCCTCCTACACCTGGAAACACACACACACAAATGTGCACAGACACAATGTTATGATTGCCATAGTAGAACCCAATGATGTCTCTCATTACATTAAAGCTGCAGTCACAGCAGAAATTGGTACAAAAAAAAATCCAATCCCATCCAAAAAAGCTTTGTGAGTAGGGATTTCTGATTTTGGATCTACCCGATATTTATGTGCTGATATCTTACAACTAATTCCACAAAAACATAAAGTCTGTCATATAGTGGAATTAACTAATTATAATGCCTACTATTATCGCCCACAGGTAGATGCAGATAAAGTAAAGTGAGTTTAAAATATTTCACAATGACTGGGCAAACTAAGAAAACGTTGGTTACATGTAAAAGCACATATTTATTTTCTGTAAGATATCAACCGGGCATTCCGAATGAAAAATTTATTCTTGGCAATTTTTTTCTCCAGTTTTCACAGATATCCTACAGATGAAGTGCCAATATCATCATTGCTATATTTTGCTGCTAACTAGTGAACTACAGTAACTTGCAATTAACCTCTCACACATTAGCCATCCATTAAAATGCAAGTGCTGTTTGTCACTATAGGTTTAAAGCTTCATGCAATTATTACAGAATTGTGTCGTTTACCTCCTCTTGCCTTTTCTTCCTAAGAATTGTACATCATTTCATAAAATAAAGTAGAAGAGGGTGACGAAAAGCAGTCATAGTTCGTGAGCTAGCTCAGTGTCAGTAAGCTAGCTTGTGAGTCAGTAAGCTTGTTAGCTCAGTTACAAGGACACACAGTTAACTCAAATATGTAATTGTATAAATTACTCTTATTTTCTAGAGTTGACAAATCAATCTGCCTTGTTGAGCCGTTTCTAATAAAAGTGGGTGCATCACGGCTAATCAGTAAGTTCTTCAATTTCGACCATCTGGATCTGCGTTCCCTAAAAAGTTACCACTGTCCACTCTGACTGGAAATTGGTCGCTAATCAATGTTCACAAAAGTTAACCTTGAAAAATGAGCCTGTATTAGTTGCCACTACTGACAAATCCAGCTTTTGCTGCAATTCAATGGTAGTGCATTGATGTTACCACAACATGTTTTCATTCTTTAAATGGGACTAGGACTCAATAGGAATTATTTAAATTGGATAGTAAAAACTCACATGAACATACAAACAACCCTGCCTTTTCCCCTACCCTCACCTAAGCCTAACTCTATTTTTTAACCCAATGACCAGTCCAATTATAAGATATATTTCTCAGTATACTATAAGACAGTATTACCCCTAACTTTGACCAAACATTCTTAGAGGAACAAAGACAACTCTTATTCATACTGGGCAGACAGTCAGTTCCACTTTATCTAATTTCTCATCATACCTTTCAATTCAAACACATGTCATACTGAACCCATGTTAGCCTTGCTTTTGCCATAATACATGATGTGCATTTAAATGCCTGTACATTCACAACAAGCTTTTATATCCCCCCAGCCTCTCCCTAACCTCCTGCTCCTGAACACACCTCTGTGACTGTCAGAGGAAAGAGTTAAGCCGTGGGGTGTAAGTGTAATGCACACTGCCCCTGCGAATTGACTTTAAACGGGGGAAAGAAAGTCAGAACACGGCAAACGGTTTTGATTTATGGGAGCAGAACCACATTTGATATTCATTTCCGCAGCTGTGGCCAGCTAAAAAAACAGCCCGCAAATAGACCCACACTGACAATGGCGCAGTGTAGCCCTTCTATGTGTGTGCGTGTGTGTGTCTCAGGCCCTGCGTGCGTCAGTCCTATTTTAGAATTGTTTTGGGGCTCTTTCAGTCAAATTCACCGCAGATGTTTCTGATTCGCCAAACACATATAATAAGTAATTATTGAAAACACCTTTTGGTTGCCCAGGGTTGTGTGGTGCTTCATTTTGTGTAATCGAAGCTGTGGTTTTTCAGGGAGGCGCGGGATCCAGAGAGTTTATTGACAGTCAGAGTTTCCTGAGAGAAGAAGAGAGAAAAGGGAGCTTAAAGAAATATCCCCCATCCCGCCTCAGTGAAAAGAAAGAGATGAGGAGATTTGGTGGTTGGAGTTAGAGGGAGGAAGAGATTACTCATTGTAAGTATTAACTAGCCAAGACTCCAAACAAGATTTTAACTTGGCATGTAAACTGAAATATTTACCTATGATAAAGAAATAATGAGCAAGAATTCTTAATTTTTTTATAAGGTCTTCTTGCATCAAGAGGATTAACTACAACTGGGAACAAAAAAAACGTACCAAAACTCTCCATACAAGGGACAACCAATAGAAACATTCAAGAAAGGTCAGAACCAGACTGAGATGTGAGTTGATTTAAAATTGAAATAATGCGAGAGGGTAATAACCCCATGCGTTTTTATCTCATAAGAGCTCTTCTTTGTTTGACTGACTTTTAAAGCCACCAATTAGAGTGGTGCAATTTTGCTCGAAATGGTAAAATACCTCTATCCTTTTGCATCGAGTACAACTCACTCAAATTTGCTCAATTGACCATTAGCAAAGTGTCTTGACAGAGTTGACCTTGACAGACTGGAGAAAAATGGGGGAAACTTAGCCATGTCAATTATTCCACCAAACAGGAATGGTTTGCAGATTCATAACACTACGACTAATAAGACTAACATTGAGTTTACAAATAAGTAATTTTAATAAACTGTAAGCATATTGTTCTGTTAGCAACCAAGCTAACAAACTTGTTAAACAACAACGTATCTTGGCTAGCTTGTCTTAATTCCAATACTCAAATTTGTGCGATGGACCATTAGCAAACTGTCTTGACTATCCCCAGCGGACAGGAGAAACAATCGGGATGTTTTGCTATGTAAAATATTCCACCAAATAGGAATGGTAGCCAAAATAGCCAAATGTTGATGGTTCAGTCGAAATATGTTTTAAAAAATTAACTAAACATATTGTTCAGTTAGCAACGAAAAGCTACAAAACTAGATAATAATACATTGTATTACATTGCATTTAGCTGATGCTTTTATCCAAAGCGACTTACAATAAGTATAATAATAATAATAACTTGAATTTATATAGCGCCTTTCATAACCTCAAGGTCGCTTTGCAAAGAAACATACAAGGACAAGACATAAAACATAAAAAACATAAACATAAAACAGATAGTCAGTTGGGTTGCTTGTCTATCCTTCAATACCTCTTAATGAAATGATGAACTTGAGACACAAAGGGAGAAGCAAAGTACCAGAACAAACCATTAGATCCCAATTATTTCAAGGCAAAAATGGACCGACCCAATCATATTTGCTTGACTTTTTTAAGCTTGGTCTATTCTTGAATCACAAATCCAGCTATGGAAAGTCTCTTCAATCAGGCTCATACATGTGAATTTATATAAATGTTGTTTTGCTCTTAGGCAGGTACCTGACCTGGTGTGGGACTCTGCTGTAGAGCTGCATTTACTTGCATTTAGGGAAAGTCTCCAACTTTAGAACATCGTTTGCACAAGCTTAGATGTCTACAAATTGGTGTCTGCAATTCTGTGTGAGTGCTTGTTCTGTATGTGGGTGTTTGTGTTCTGTGTGTGTGCATGTCATCTACAGAGAGAGAGAGAGGGATTAAAGAGAGAAAGAAAGAAACAGAGATTGGAGACAGGATGGGGGATGACAGGCTGGATCTGATTACGGGTTGGAATGGCTGGGAGGTTTTTGTGGTGCAGCGCTTTCTCAATAGTACATTCCTGTGTGCAAGCCGGGGCAGGATCCACAGCTAACAGGCCGGCCTCTGCCAGAGGGATTGAGCAAAAAGGACGTTGTCAGAACACGCAGCATGTCAGGACTCACAGTTAGTGGGCCCTAGCAAGATAGCAGGATAGAAGATGAGTTATTCACACATCCTGGTCCAGCCCCCATGAAACTGGAACACGGTTTAACGGACCTCCTGTGTGTAAGCGCAGCAGATATTTTCTGCAGCTCAGAGGTCTAAGGTTGGAACGGAGGTTTATTGTTTCTGGACTCTAGGTGAATGTTAAATTCACATGCCCTCTGAAACTGTCAGCACTGAGTGAAGTGACCTTTAAAGAAGGAAGCCAACTTCTTTTTAGAAGTTCTGAGGTTTTCTGCGGGCCAAAGTTCTGTGTGTGTGTGCCAGCAGGAAGCGTCTGACAACTATACAAATCAGCGCTTTTAAAAGTCAACAGCTGTATGCCAGCATGACCCCTCACGTATACTGGAAAATTCAAAAGCTCACCTGCGCTGTCGAGTTAAATGCTAAATGTCTTTAGAGGTCCTTCCCCTTTTTTCACATGCACACACACAAACACATGCATAAACACATGTTAAAGGGGACCTATCATGCAAAATGCATTTTTTGATGTATTTTATACATAAATATGTGTCCCCGGTGTGTCAGGGAACTCACGCAGCGTCAGAAAATAAAACCCTCTCTTTTCCTTCGTACCCAAATCTCTAAAAACGGGGAACAACGGAGCTGATCCAGATTTGCGTCCGATATGACGTAATATCGGAAATGTGGGCTGACTTTACACCCACGGCCCTATCAGAAACATTGTTATCAGAAACAATGCCCGACTGTTTTGGACGTAATATTGAGGTGACCAGATTTTCAAAATTAAAACCGGGGACATTTTGAGTTTTGAGGTCAAATTCTCATTAACATATCCAATTTTCTTCACTGTTAAAGAAAAAAGGGGGACAATTCTGGTTCAATGTAATTCGAACATTTTAACTGTTGGATACAAACAGAAGGACGATAGCTCATATATGAGACTTCAAAAGTATATTTTATTTTGAAACTCTACATCAGATTGTCCTGATATTTTCTGATTGACTAGATGGGGTGTCCTGCTATCACCCTGGAGTGAAATAAGTCTTTGATAATTTGACAGTTTTTTATTTATTCTTGTATAAAAACAGAAGGACAATAGTCCATATGAGATTTCAAAAGTATTTGATTTTGAAACTCTACATCAGATTGTCCTGTTTTTTCTCTGATTGACTAGATGGGGTCACCTGCTATCACCCTGAAGTGAAATAAGTATTTGATTGACTTCGAATGACTCTTTGATTATGGACAGTTTCCATTAAATAATAATCAAAATATAGATGGACAATAGATCTAATTTGAGATTTTGAACAGCATACATTTTAAATTGTGCTTCAGAAAGTAATATTATTTTAGGAGTGTTGTGAGATGGTGTCAACATCTGACAATTCCACCCAGTGGAAAATGTCAGATATGTCTTCATAACTGTATCCTTACATTTGACATTCGCTCAGTTATAATGTGGTAGCTATACGTAGTATGTTTTAAATTATTATTGATCACATTATATAGTACATATTTCTTAATTTAAGCTCCAGTACGTGAATATGTTTGGTGTGTTTTTTTAGGTATATTTGTTATTGACCGAGTAAACGCTTTTATTTTGTAGGCAGTTTTTACAGGCCTCTACCGTAATGCATAGGATATTCGCGCACCGCAATACAACGTGCGGGCTGGCTTGACTGTGTTTTCCGAAGTGGGGGCTAGCTAGCTTGACCACAGTCTGTTTACCCAGTGTTTCCTGATATGAAAAGTTTTATTTTGCGCTGCAATGTGTTTTTAACGTATATTAAAAACCGGGGACATTTCCGGGGACAGTTTCAACCGGGGACAGGGCAATACAAACGGGGACTGTCCCCGGAAAACGGGGACGTCTGGTCACCCTACGTAATATGGTCGGTGCATGATACATTAGCATCGCTAACATTCAGAGCTAACCTGTACTGGAGAGCATGTGTGTGAAGAAGCAGGAAATAAAAAGGAACTCACCTTGTGGTATAACCGGCAAGAGAGAAAGCCTTTGAGCTCCATACTGTTTCAGAAATAATCCTTGATAATCCATGATATGGCGTTTCATCACCGCAGTATCTGCTGGTCGTATCTCCCGCATGAGCTCAGCCCCCTGCTTTTTTTTTTTCTTTTTTTTTTCTAAAGCTTTATACCCAAAATCAGCTCTTTTGAAATAGGAAGTGAAATAGAGGGATATGAGGCATGGCTAGAATGGGTGATCTGTTTGGTATTTTGAGCAAAACACTTCATAGACATGTTTTTAATATATTTTTATATATCTGAGATATGCAATTGCCTAAAAATAGCATGATAGGTGACCTTTAACAGATCCAGTTTTAAACTGTCTATCACTCCCACTGGGACTAAGCCAAATGTCTTTATTTCCATTTAGCTGTCTGTCTCTCGGGTTAACTGTCTGGCTAGCTGTTTGCGCTTGTCAGTTAACGATTTCTTTTCCTGCCTCTACAGATTCTGTCCTCTTTCTCTCCTTCTTTCACAGTCACACACAAACAGACACACACACACCCAACACTCCCTTCGCGTTCAAGTTCAAGCCAAGGTTTTGACACGAGTCAGTGAGCAACACAGAGGTTCCCATGCTGAAAGCTGATAAGGAGGCCTTTCCTCCCACTGCCAACTCCTCTCTCCTCCCATGCAGTGCTAGGTAGTGTGTGGGTTTTGTGGGTCTGGGTTATGGCATAACACAAGGCAAAACAGGCCTTTGTGTTTAGCCTCGTCCACATATACAACTGTGTTTATTAAAAGAGGGGTTTATCATACTTCATACTCCAAACAAGCATAAAAGATCTCCTATCGTGCTATTTTTAGGCATATATTATTGGTCTCAGATATTTAAAAATATATAAAAAACATGTCTATGATGTGTTTTGCTGAAAATACCAAACAGATAATGCATAGACATCCCTCATATCCCTCTAGTTCAGCCCTGTAACGGAGCGTCCACACAGCAGCGCGCGTTGACGCTTGGCGGTGGGCGTGTCTCAAGCTTGGGGAGTCAACGCGAGCAACGCGACCAACAACCAATCACATGAATCTCCCGCCCCCGACATACAAAGCAAAATGCTAGCATTCCATGCTAGCTATATATACTGTCTATGCCTGCTAGCTGTCCATTCAATGTTTAAACGGGGTACACTGGATATAAACTCCCCAAACAGGCGAAAACCTACCAGTTTCACCCACTATCTCTGCAACCTCCCTCCATGCCTGGCTCCTCCGGTTTGTATCCCGGTAGATGAACAGAGACTGATCATACAGCACCTGGTGATTCACTACTCGCAGCATACACGCGGTTTGATTGGCTAGCAATTGTACTGGCAGATTTTCATAAACGGGATTTGATTGTCTGACGCTTCCGTCGAAGCTTCAAAAGTTGAACATGGTTCAACTTTTGACGCGAGCAACGCGAGCAACGCATAGCTACGCTCCCCACAATGCAGTTCGGCAAAGCGTGACGTCACCCCATTCAAAGTGAATGGGCAGAAGCGTTGAAGCTTCAACGCACGCCGCTGTGTGGACGGGCCGTTAGAGAAGGGCTGATTCTGGGTCAGTAACTGCTGGCCCCGCCCCCCTTTGAGCACGGTAAGGCAAGCAGTCTCAGTGAGCAGTCTCGTCTCTGCCTGCTGATTCCCAGCTAAATGCTGCCTCGATTAAACGCCATATCATGTTCCAAACCACTTCAAGGACTATTTCTGAAACAGTATTTCCTGCTTTTTTACACATACTCTCTCCAGTACAGGTTAGCTCTGAGTGTTAGCGATGCTTGCTAATGTAAACAAAGACCATATTACGACCAAAACACATCGCGCATTGTTTCTGACAGCGACATTTTTGTAAAGCCAGCCCACATTTCTGATATTACATCATGTCGGACGCAAATCTGGATCAGCTCCCGTTTTGAGAGATGTGGGCAAGGAGGACATTTTGTCGGTTCCCTGACACACCAGGAAAACATATTTATGTATTAAAGACATCAAAAAGTGCATTTTGCATAATAGGAAAAAAAGAAAACGTTCTATTTGGAAATGCCACATCATGATTGAAGCACTGTCAAGGCCATGGGCGACCAGACCACACACACAACATCTTGTTAGCAGGGTTAGAAGCAACACAGTTTTACCTTGTTCGCCATGGCACAACATTTTGCCTAACTTGGGACGTCTTGCAAAGCTGATATCGACATACAATCTGAAGTTTCGAGACTAAAACTCAACTAAAATAAAGAAAAAAGACCTTCTGAAAATATTTACAGAGATCCATTTTCAGTTATCTAAAGCACCTTTTGGCTGTGGACGAAAAGCCAAAACACATAGGAAAAGCTACGTTTTTTTAAAGTCCCCGTATAAGTGTGGACCAGGCCTCAGCGCCTTAGCCTGGGAAGGTAAGTGGGAGGATGAGGAAGATGAGGAGGGTGGTACGGGCCTTTGTTCCCTCTCCAACTCCTGCCACCATCGCTGCTGACGGTAAACACCTCCACCAACTCACAAAAGAAATCCCCCTCCTCCTCCCTCCTCCCCTCGCACTTTAGTTTGATTTACTACACGAAGGAAATAACATTAACTTGTCCAAGTGCCCCTCCCTCCACCCCCCACCCCCCCGCACACTCTTTGTTCACAGGTTTGTTTACTATTCTCTGTATGGAAAATCCTTCAGGAATGTTGAGGAAGTGGGTGTTTCCTCCAGTAGCTTGAGTTTTAATGGAGGAGGGTGGAGGGGAGAATGGGGTGGGGGGGGTGACTGTTCCAACATCCCACAATGCTTAAGGTGGTCAGGCGAGCAGGGTGTGTGTGCTGAGTTGGATTCAGGTTACCCGAGGCACAGGGGCCTATTTTTCATCAGTCCTCAGGCTGCATTAATTAAAGGGGATAATCCAATAAACTAAGCTTCAGTCCACACCTACAGACACATGAAGAGGAGGGGTCTTCCCCTTAAGTTCCTTCGCCAATTTAAAGAAAGAGAAATCCACTCATCCGCCAATTATCCATGGCCAGTTATCTTTGGATATAATAACTATTCAGTAACTCGCGAATTTCCTTGTTCAAATATACTTCCATTTTCATTCCAGTTCTTGCATTTTTCATGCACTATGAAGCAAGGATCCCTTGAAACACGCTCCATTAATTCCTAATTTGCTCTTGAAAACATACAAAGATCCAGTTTAAAGGGTTGAAATAAATATTTGGCAAAACAATGTCACCACAAGGTTCATTAAGTTATTGTTTCTGAGGTCAACCATAAACTTTGAAATCTCAACTTTCAAGCCACAGTAAAGAAAAGCTCAAAATGTGAGCAATGGAAAACTAAATGGATAAATTCATGATCTGAGAAGGGTTCATGTAATGCAATTGAAAGCCCTAAAACGTGTTACAGATGTTGGCTTACATAGCCAGAGATCCCTTATGTGACCATTAAGCAAAGGCATCAATTACTAAATTAAAGGAGGAGTTGTAGCTGACTTTCCTCTTGTTTACACATCCAAAAATGATTTGATTAGAGCAGCTTTAAGGTTTATTCCAAACCTTGGCTAAATGACTCCGCCCTTTATTGTCAATTTAATGTTATTAAGAGATTTAAAGGTAATTCCAATAAAGCCTGCATTTCCAACAAAAGTTGCATGGCACCTTTAAGGAATAGATTAAGATTGATCTAGTTATTTCGTACAATTTAATGGCTTTTTACCCTTTAAGCTGTGCCCTTTCAAACACATTAACGAGGAGAAATTATGCTTATTTCCAGGTTCCAAATTGTCTCTTCTGAGACATGTTAACATGCTTTAATGTTCAAAAAGCTCTTTATTGTTTTCATACTGCCTGTGCTGCAACACCTCTTTTCACCCTCTGTCTGAAACCAGAGCCCAGTCTGCTCTGATTGGTTAGCTGGCCGGCTCTGTTGTGATTAGTCAACTGCTTAGAGATGCCCCACCCCTTATCCAATGACGTACAATGTGTTGGTGTGCTAGCCAACAGAAGTGCGAGTGTTACATAGTGATGTCACTTTGCTTCGGGACAAAAACAGGGGTCCAATCGAGTGTTTAATGCAAGGGGGGGGGTGGGGGGAACTTGGGGTTTTAGTCTTTACAGACTATTTACATGCTCAAAAAGCTGTATAACACTTAACAGGTAAGGGAAAACCCCAAAAGGCACAATAGGCCCCTTTTAAAATCCTTTAGTTTATCAATCCATTATTAATCCTGCTGAAATTCAGACAAACACATTTTAAAGTGACAGTTTAGAAAGCAGCTAATTTCCTCTTGAGTTGTTATTTTCACATCACCATTAGTCTGTCATTGCCAGCAGTTTACTGTTGGTGTTGTGTGGCAGTTGCTTTGCTGACCTTTGACCCCTTGATACCAGTAAAAACACACCTCTGTGATTACACAAACACACATCTGTGGTCACCTGCAGCCCTCTTTCACTGACCTCTCACCTTTAAGAGCCACATAAAAACCCCTCATCCATCTGTTTCAAGCTATTTATGTTCAAGTGATTACAATCTATATGAGAAAAATGCTGGCATGGCAGCTGTAACAGTGAAGGTAGTAGTACTATTGGTTCCTGGTTACAACACAGGAAAGAAATTAACTGTATGAACTGTTTGCATATACTGTACAGGGGGTCACAACGTTTACATCATAAGCAATACTTTTTAGATCAAGCCCACTCTCAACCCCCTCCCCCCCCCCCCCCCCCCCCCCCACACACACACATCCAAAAGAGGCTGATTCATCTGTGTTAATGAGAACCTCAGCTTTCCATGCTGTTCTGATTCTGACTGTCTGCCTTGACCACTAAAGAGCCCCAGCTGTCCACAGAAATGCCTTGGGGATGCCTGCCTCCTGACTCCATTTGCTCTCTTGTGCCTGTGTATGTGTGTGTTTTCTTGAAAGTAAGTTTGGATAAACAGGTATACAAAGGTTGTGTGATGTCACTGCTTTCCTGACATGACATGTATTATTTATCCCAGTATAATGAAACCAACCCCAAGAATGAGTGGCTAACACCACAGGCTTGTTTTGCATCATGTTACCTGCTTCCTTGAGGTTATGTCATAGCAAATTGCACTAATTTCAGTGCCTTGCACACACATGGACTTTGTCTGCTGTGTAGTGTGTGTTACTGTGAGTACACTAGTGGGAGTGGGTCTAATCTGTGTGTGCATGTCTGTCTATCTTCACAGATGATGATCTGATCTCAGGTGTGTGATTGTGTTTGAGGAATCCGGCCCCCCATCTTCCAATCTGTCCGTCTCTCAGCGCTCTTGTAGCAGCGGATGAGAGTCCCACCCTCTGCAGCAGGTGATCACAGGACTCTTTTTTCAGTTTTATGGAAAAGGCCTGTCACACTGGTATGTGCCCGTCTGTTAACAGTCAGCACACAAGCTACGCTACTAACAGTTTTTTTTCTGTTATTAGAGCTCCTTCAACAGGACCTCCTTTTAATATTAAACTTGAGATCTAATGGTTATCCCAATATTATAGTCCTATACTAAATTCCCAGAAGAAACGGACCCACAAATACATTTTATATACTGTATATATTTATCCATAATATATGTCTATATATTTCATATTCAACCTTAAATTTAAAAGGCCCTGAAAAATGTCTATAGATTGGTATGGAAAGGTTTTACTAATTAGTGTTAAACCAGCCTCTCATTACCTTCAGTGGCCCCTAGCTTACCTCAAACTTTTGATAATCTGCACTAATGCTCTGGGGATGTCAATGTCAGCCATTGATCCATCCCTTTCTACCAAATGAATTGGCACATTTTGTCCTAACATTCATGTTTTCTATGACTTTTTTTGTGCCATCTTTTGTAAGCATTTTTAACATAATACCATCAAAAGTAAAGATTTTTCTCCAGTGCTTATAGTTAAGAGCATTTGAACTGCTAAAAAACCGATTTTTAGCATTGTGTGCATCTTAGCATGCTGGCATTGGTAGGCCTACGTATGTAGCTAGTGAGGCTGTATGTCTTTAACAATTCCGTTTGTATAAACCAACTCAATATAATGCATTAATAAGTTAGGTTTACTGGTTAAGGGTGAGGTTATCCCTGCTGGAGAGAGCTAGACTAGTTCTTAGGGGGTTAGGGTTGGGGAGGTAATATTCTGATCTTAGTGTTAGCATAATGAGGTAACTTCATGGACAGGAAATTGGTAGTTCTAAAAATACTGAATATTCCAGTTACAGTAAATTGAAAACCTTTAATAAAGTACAGTTTCAGTGGTAGTCTTTCAGATTAGTTGGTTAACCCTATTTCATACACAATAAAATCATACAACATTTGGCAATTAAACTAGACCATCAAGACATCAGGATGAGCTAGAGGCTTTGATTGACATTCTCCTCTCTGTGTTTTTGATTAACATCTACCAAAATTCCAGCTCGTTTACGCAGCACTCAGACTGCTCAGATAAACCAGGCTAGCGTGTAAACATAAATCCAGCGTGTCTGTGCAATAGACAGCTGTACATAACCACAGCAACGTTTCTGCAGCCGTTTGGCTTTTTTTTCTCGCTCCAACTCTCCGAAGTTTGAAGGGCGGGGGCTTCAAGTAAGTGCTTGATTTGGATGGGAGATGTCATCTTTAATAAAAATCAAGCGCTGCTCGGAGAGACGATTCACCGCATGGATGTATACAGTGAGAGGCTGCCTTTCTGTTTGTGGTCGATCCTGCAGATAACATGTTATGGACAGGGTAAGGTGTGTTTTGGATCAATAGGATTACTGTAATTGGCTGGCTCGATTGCAGGGCCAGAACGGTCTGGATGTCACGGCTGAACAGACCATGACCTAACAGATGATGGAGTTAAACACATAGCGCAGACCGCGGGTACGGTTGCAAATTGAATTTTGGAGAAGAGGGAAACAAAACAGCCTATAATTTATTTTGAAATTCAAACACGAGTGTGAGTGTGCGTCCTAGTGCTTAAAGCAGTATGGCTCCAAGAAAAGGAGAACCAAGAATGGCAATAGCATTAGTAATACATTGACAACTACTGTAGTCTCATCCCCCCTACAGACCCAACCCAACATTTAACCTCAATGTTTACCATTATCAGATGGCCCTGTAATCCGATCTCTCTGAGAGGAGGCTGAGGAGATACAAGAGATGGATAGTGGGGTCATGGCCAGGAGAAAAAGAGATAAGGATTCAGGTGGGTGGAGAGTGGAGACTCTAATTGATACCTAGAGCCCCCGAGGGTGAGCTCATGGTCTGTGCTGTAAATGGTGTAGCTGGTGGGCTTGGGAGTGTTTGTTTAATCAAAGCTTTAAATCGACAACTTAACTTTTTGGCTCCAAGGCTTCGAGTTTAAAATGATTAGTTAATTGTAAAGGGACCTGTTCATATTTGGGAGATGCAAAAAGGTGATTTTCTACAAGGGATGCAGAAACGCATGTATACTTAACAGTTGAACATTTCTATTGAACTATGGCCTGCAATATTTGACTTAACATTTTTTGTTCATTTTTCTACATTTCACGTCCACCCTTAAATACGATTTAAAGTCGAAGAAGGGGAATATCACATAGAAAGTTAAATACATTTTGATACAATGTTGTTGTAAAATGCTTGTCTCTAAGGTTGGTACTGTGCCTTTAGTGTTGTATAAGCAGCTGTTATCTGAATCTGGTGGTACTTGGGCATAGCAGTGTTTGTATGGCTAGCTAAATTAGACAAATGTCAGACACATCTTGTTTTTTTAAAAGAGTAACTGACTGGTTAGCAGTGTTGGAATGTAACAAAGTACATTTACTTAGTACTGTATGTATACATTTGAGGCGCTTTACTTGAGTATTTCCATTTTATGATACTTTATAGTTATTCTACAGCTAAATCTCAGGGGGAAATATTCTATATTTTATTAATAAAAAGAATCACTGAACACTTGACAGAAAAAACTAAGTGGCACCTTATATCATTGTTTAAGTAATTGTTTAAAAAATGCAATGCGTTTGAATGTTTTAATAATATTGACGTTCTGGAATTACATTTTGACTGCATAGCTATTTAAAAAAAGCACATTTAGTTTATGATTAACCATCTTCCAAATTAACTCATAAGAACCCGGACCCATTTCTACTTTTGGGAAAATTAAGGGCAACAGACTAAAGAGACCACCTAGAACACATTTCTGACAAGAACCCCCCCCCTAGTGTCAAATATCTGAAAAGTAACATATATGTCACATTGGGCTTTAATGTTAAAATAACTCTTATATATAACTTCATTAACGAGGATGAGTTTTTGGTTTAAATTAGTTTGGAACATTCTTTGAATTGAAGAACAAGAACATATCAACTCAATATAATTGAATCAGCTAAATTAACTGAGCAGATCATAATCATATTTCTAATTGTTCATATATGTCCCTTTGGGTTTACTGTGAAAGTTTAGGGTTAAAGTCCCGATGTGACACCAGTGTCACAGCGAGATTTATCTCATTTGTTTCATATCAATTTGATCAATACATGTTTCCACAACAGGTTAAATGTAATAAAGGACATGTCATGTAAGCATTTTAAGTCTTAAATGGCTTGAATTTTACCTTTAGCAACAAACAAAAAAGCTTTTGAAATGTAGCTCGTTATGTCACATGTGTTATTCTGGCACATGGACATCTTGGACATGTTGTTATGGGAACACAAAATAAAATGTCCTGGACCATGACCCACCAGACTGTTCAGTGTGTGTCACTTAGGGACTTCATGAGATAAAATAAAGGCTAAAGCTGTATGAGGAACTTTCCAGAACATGTAAAGTTCATGTGACACCCGTGTCACGGTGGGTCCTTATCCTCCCTTTCATGGGTAATGATAATCTATAATATATACAATCACTGTGGTGGTACAACCATCACAAGGGACATTTTAAGCTACTTTGCCTAAGTTCTCCCATGTCACCTCCACATACTTGGATTCCAACAGACTGTAAAATGGCAATAATTAACTTGAAAAGGTAAAAGACATGGAAAGAGGTTGGTAATAACAAGGAAATAGCCAGAGGTCCAACCTATCTCTATATGGCTGACATTTGTCTTTGCTCTCTCAACTGTAAATGTGGGTGCGAAGGACCCAGTTCAGTTTCCCCTGACCCAGCATCTCCTTTCATCGGCTCCCACAATGCACCCTGGTGCCAGGGGAAGTGTAGTTTGGGTTCATGCTTGTTTCATTGTGTTTCTAGCATGCCTCTTCTACAATGGCATGAAAGACGTCTTGCTGGGGGAGGTGGGTGAGGGAGGAAACCGAAACAGCTGGAGCGCACTAAGCCAATCAGCTTTCCATTGCAAAGCAATTTTTTTTTGTTTTGTCTTTCTTTATCATAACAATAACAACAAGCTTTGGTCACAATGCTTCTCCTCGATTCCGAGAATTCAGCTGCCTTCTCACATTCATTGAGAGATGTTTCTGGTTTTCATCGAGCTATTGAGAGTGTGTGTCCTTACTTTCTGCCTTAGTCAAAAAAATGTAGGCACTTGATATGATAGTATCTTTATGAAGCAAACAGGGTACTGGAATACAGAAGTGCAGACTGAGCTGACACTTCCTTTGGTAACGTTGTTGTCACACAAATGGATGTTACTTCCATCACTTTGTGATGTCTTGTGATTGCAGGTTCTAACTTCGAGCCCTGGAAGACTGGGTGAACTAAATGAAGACAGCAAAGCTTTTGCAAACTTAAATCCAGACTATTTAGTCTTCACAAAGAATGTCCACTTAGATCTTTTAAACAACAAAATGGCATTCAAATGAGAAATCTCACTGTCCTCTGTGTAACAACTAAAATACATTGTTTCTTTCTGTCCACCTCAACTATTGTCTTTCTCATCCATACGCTGTCTCTTTCTCTTTGAGCTCTCTAACTCGATAAAATGTTTTGTATGGAGGCAAGACAAAACTAAACTTTATAGAACAAACCGAAGGATCCAGCTGAACAGAAAACCAGGACTTTAATACAAACTAATCCAATGAGGGGATGTAGAGCAGATGAAGAAGCTCATGTGAGTGTAATGAGGTGATATTACAGGGAAGGAAGAGGTAGCTGAATGGCAGGGGTATTCTCTGGGAACAGCAAAACAGCTGATTGGCTGAAACAAGGGGAAAAGGAAGGGAAGGCAACGGGACCATTCTAATATTAAGGCCAAGTACATTTTGACGCCCCCCGATCCCCAAAAATGTTCAGGCAGTAAAACGTCTGACTCTATTTTTTTTTTACGTTCAACCATGTTCTTATCGATTTGACTTACATTATCAAAATGCCTGTTGTATGTAACTTCAAAGTTATTCTTGACATTTTGACTTCGTCTTCATTATTTAGTTTTTATTCTGGAAAATAGTAGTTTATTCCTCAAAATGTTTTTTGGTATAAACTAATGTAAAAATGTTTTACACACCCAGTTCACTTTAAATTCAGTTTTATAAGGTGAAAGAAGACTGACTGTAGTTGTTGAGGTTTGATTGATTTAGGCAAATCACATTATGGGTGAGTGACTCATCCGCATTGCGTTCACCGCAGGCCTGATCATGTCTCAAAACATCAGTTGGTAACCCGTAAAGTCAGTTCTGAGGAACGCATGTGACAGTTATACACAATAATAATGTGTGTGTGTCTGTGTGTCTGTGTGTGTGTGTCTGTGTGTGTGTGCGTGTGTGCGTGTGTGTGTGTGTGTGTGTGTGTGTGTGTGTGTGTGTGTGTGTGTGTGTGTGTGTGTGTGTGTGTGTGTGTGTGTGTGTGTGTGTGTGTGTGTGTGTGTGTGTGTGTGTGTGTGTGTGTGTGTGTGTGTGTGTGTGTGTAAACCAGAGGTGACTGAGTGTTGACTTTAGCTTTGCTGGAGTTTGACTTTCGGGGAAGTAAAGGTCTTGAATGTGTTTTAAATGTTTAGCTAGATGGCTAACAGCCAGCCATTGCAAGCTAGCTTGTGGGTTAGGAAAGAGAATAATGAAACAGGTGCATGAATGTTTTTAAAGCAGCCTTGGATCCATTTCAGTATTATTGATTGATTGCAAATTAATAGGGACAAAGATAAATAAATCAGACAACCACTCCCCCTGCAAAACTGATCATAGATCATGTTTTACTGTCGCATAAAACAATAATGTCTTGTTTGTCTACAATCACTTTAGTATTTTTCCGATCATTTGCTCTAATTTGACAATAAAATATAAAAGTGAATCATACAAATACATTGCATGTTTACAATTTACTTATTCTAAATCCAATGATTAAAGTTGAATTTAAAGTCAACATTATGTTCAAAACCCCAGCAACATTTAACATACTTTTAGCTTTCTTATCTATTTTGCTCCTCACATCTTTAATTAATTTTGCGGGGTCAGAGTACTCAATCAGTTAGACTTGTGGACATACATCCAGCATGTATTTGACCTCATGTTTCACAATAAATGTAATAATACAAGCTTCAGAATTTCTATGTTTTCCTTCAGGCTCCACCAACAACTTATATTTTATGGACAGAGGTGACTCATTTGATCTTAAGTGTGAAACTCTAAAGTTATAAAGTGAAAGACTTGATTGATAGGCAAGCAGGGGCAAGCTCAAGTGTGCCTTTAGGCAACACACTGAGCATGAGACATACAAATATATCGTATCCAGACACACACTCGCTTACACACACAGATTTATAGCGCTGGTCCTGGGGGCATGAGTTACTTGCTGTCTCCTGTAAGATGGAGCCACTCACCCAGAAAAGAATGACCCCTGGAGTGGCAGTCAATCATTGCTGACTAAAAAACATTCCATCACAAGGAAAGCTGGCAAATGTATGACAGGACTCATATTATCCGGGTTCCTCATAGGACATACCCACACAATCAGGCCCCGGAGAATAGTTACATTTCTGTCAGAGCACTTAGGTTGCCGTATAAACAAACTATAAAGAGTGGCTCAGATAAGGTTGCTTTATCACAGGCATTCATCAAACCACTTTCAATTAAACATATAGTTATAAATCTGGTTTGATTATTTATTGTATCTAATTGTCTTTCATTATATATTTTTGAATTTTACTCGTGTTCTTTCAACTATGTTGGTTTAAATAAATAGCCACATTGGTTGGGTTAAAATAAGTTGCGTGGTACTTCAGGGGTTCCAAAGTAGCCAGCGGTTATCAGGGCCAAGACTTCCTTTTCCATGCATTGCTCATTGTTTACAGTCCGATTAGCAACTTGAGACGCGAGAATGGAGTTGTAGTTGAGAGACAAGATCTACGACAAGATTTGATAAGATCAGGTTAGGCCAAAAAAATATTATGTTCCGCCCCTTACGTGGCCCCAAAGTGCCCTGCCTATAGACATCCTAATGGTGATAGACTTCCTCCGGGGTGGCGAGAGGATTGCAAGTCCATTTACAGGTCAGCTTTCATTAAGACAAGGCCAACCTGCCAATATATCTCCTGCTAGTTCCCCAGATATGTTATTGTGGTTGTGCAGGACAGCCTTCAGGTGTGAGTGTTTGATCCTCCCCATTCAATTGCTGCCTTCAGGCTACTGCTGTTCAGAAAAGTAGACTCTTATGCCCCTTTCACACCAACGCGTTTTCAGCTCCGGCTCGGAGCTGGAGCCTGAAAAGTACCGTTTTTTCCTGTTCACACCGCAGAGGCGCCGCTTCTTAGCTCCGGAATCCGGTTCACTTCCAGCTCCAAAAAATTGTCGGTCTAGAGGCAAGAGCTTCGGAGCTAAGAGGCGGCGTTGCTTACGTCTCTCTTAAGTCGAGGCGTGCAGGAAACTAAACCCACCTCCCCTGAACATGGGTCGACTGAAGAGTCTCGTCATGCCTGCCTACAAGCAGTAGTGCTTATAAACACACTTTATAAAGTCAGGGAACACTAACCAGGCTTCGTGTGATTCTGTTTATTTGTGCCTTACTTTGACCATCCGTTCACTGTTATTGATCATTGTGGAGAGAGCCAGACGTTTTGTTTTGTATTATTGCAGCTATCGGATGGAATCAATACATGGGCTGCACAGGTTGTCGTGTCCGACTATCACAAGTAGAATCATAATAAAAATACGCCGGTAAAATGTGCCAGTAGAAAACGGTTTATGCCACAATAGGATAGCAATAGCAAGTAGTCAGTTTAGCTTCGGTTGCTATGCTAACATCACCCGTTTTATACCAGAGAAACTTTCATAACAGCGTTGTGATGCCAAACAGCGTCAATTCAGACTGACACACATTCACTTAAGGGGAACTGGGGATATGTATCAGCTGCTTGTGTGACAGTCAGACAGTGAATACTTTAGAGCGGCCGCTGCAGTGTGAGCTAACCGGGAGCTAACGGGAGAATAAAATCCCGTGGAAGAGCAGCACTGCAGCGGTCGGTAAATGCCGCTGAGACACATTAATAAACAATGAACCAAGGCACTCTGGAGAAAAGCATAAGGTTGGAGAAGTCGTTATTTAATTTAATCTGGCTTCGTGTGATTAAAAGCAACACGATCATCGACCCGACGCAGTCCCCCATTGTTGTTGTTCTTGTGAGCGCCGTAACACCGTTGGGGAGTAAATCAGCAATGTAAACGGTGACGTCATGACGCAGCAGCGGCAGCTCTGGGCGGTGTGAACAGAGCAGGAGCAGAAAAGGGAAACCGGAGCTGAACCAGAAAAGCTCCCGCTCGGAGCTAGAAAGGGAAAAGCACTGGTGTGAAAGCCGCATGAGTGAACTGCCTCCAGTAGTTCATCAAATGTACAATTCTCTAGTACTTAGGTGCTTTCACACCGGAGTGCTTTTCCCAGGAATAGTTCCGATAGTTCCTCGGATTTTGCGTTCACACCACTTTTCACCCCTTTTCAGTCCCTGCTAGAGAGCAGGGACTTTTCTGGGGAGAAAAAGGTTCCAATTTCTGATTGGCTGGGCCAATTGCAAACCACGCCCTGTAAAACTCAGAAAAGTTCTGGGAAGCCGCCATTTTATTTGCTCGCATTAGCATAATTAGCCCAGCGCACCAACGGAGAGAGACTAATTTATGGCAACACAAAAGAAAACATGGGAGCATCTTCCGGCGCGAAAACTAATCTCTTACGACTCCACTTTGAGCAATATAATTACTAACAAAGCACTTATATACTAACAAAGGGCTGGCTTATCTAAAGCCAGTTGAGTAGCACTTGAAATGTTTTGGCTCTATGAAACCTGATACTTATATGATTCTGTCTTCTTCAAGTTTGTATCTTCTTGGTCGAATGTACTAAGTCGCTTTGGATAAAAGCGTCAGCTAAATGCAATGTAATGTAATGGAGTGATGAGGAGGTGTCTGCGCTTCTGGCGATTTACTCGGAAGGCTTCAGTAGAAGCTGCTGGGAAGACTCCAATCAGCTTCTACTGAAGCCAGTCCCCAACTCCGGGGACTTCCGGCTGGGGACTTCGGGTGGCA
Source organism: Notothenia rossii (assembly GCF_949606895.1). Taxonomy (NCBI): domain Eukaryota; kingdom Metazoa; phylum Chordata; class Actinopteri; order Perciformes; family Nototheniidae; genus Notothenia; species Notothenia rossii. The sequence continues at coordinate 64,755,662 of NC_136909.1, read as the reverse complement.
GTATGCGCCGTGAAGTTGTTTGGGGCCTGCCAGTAAACCCAAAGCAGAAGAAGAAGTGACGTCAGCTGCTTCATTTGCGTAATCCTGCCTCAGGGACTTATTCCGGTATGAACGCAATCTACTAGATAGTTCCGGAACTAAAGATTTCCGGGGAACTAAGTTCTGGGAACTATTCCTGGGAAAAGTACTTGGTGTGAAAGTGCCTCTTGTTTTTCTGGTCAGGATGTATGTGACAACATTAAGGTGTTAACCAAACAAAGGAAACTTCAAATCTATATAATTATTTTATAGGGATGTAACGATACCCAAAACTCACGGTACGATAATATCGCGATAACAAGTCCACGGTACGGTATTTATCGCGATATTGAATAATAAAGGGAAGAAAAAAAAAATCATAAAATATTTTTTTTCAATAAAACATTTTTTTACTCGGAAAATGTTTCTTTATTACATAATAAATCAGATTTTTACAGCCTTTTTGTAGGATAGCAGTATTTTAAAGTGTCAAAAACAAAGTGACAGTAACAGACTGGAACAAGAAAACCAGTGTTTTTGTACCTACTGGTACTACCCAACAAAGTAAGCATTTTCTTTATGCCACTGCATCTCACAAATAAACAAGGACATTTAATAATCAGACCCTGCAATAAAATAAATCAAGTTTCACTTTAGTTTTTCAAGTAACTCAACTCAAACTCACTAGTCACTCACTCAGCATCATCAGACAGGTTTTTAGGAATATGAGAATGTCCACATTTCCAGGTATTTATAAGCTGGGGTGTTTGGGCATTTACAATATCCCCTGCTCTGGAAACAACTCTCTCGCTTGGTACTGATGTTGCTGGGACACCAGTGGTCGCGTTAACCGAATATTTTATTTAACAATGACGGAAAAATCTAAAAGCAGTCTGTCATTTTGACAGATTAGAACAAACTCGGAACAGCGCCAACGTTTCCACGCAGCGAGGCTCTGGTGTTATGCTGTGTTATGCATGCCCTCCAAAAGGAAATGATATAGTTCCCAAACCGTACTTTGCCGTACAGATCAATACATGTCTGGGAGGTTTTGCTTCACGCTGTGCGCGTCCCGCGAGGTGCATGCACACACGGCATAACACCGCCCCCCCCGTTGACAGTTCACGAGCATGCTCTATCGTGAACTGTTCAGACCCGACGGGTAATAAGGGATTATGACGGATATTTTACGATCCTGTCTGTCAAAATGACGGACAGCGAAAAAGTCTAACGCCAGGCTTATTGACATGGCGAGATATAACTATATGGTTGGTACTTGTCAATGTCTCTAGGTGTGTAAATGTAGCCCTGTAAATACGATGTCCTTTTGTGTTATCTGTTGTTTTATTTTCATGTTGTAACCTACTTGCTGCCATGTTGGACAGCTCTCTCTTGAAAAAGAGATCGATGATCTCAATGGGACCACCTGGTTAAATAAAGGTTTAAAAGAAAAAAAGTGTTTAAAAAAAAAAAAAAAAATGTAAAACATTTTTTTTTTTTTTAAATCGCGGTAGATTTTGTCAGTCTCACGACGGTATTGGGAAGTGTATTTACCGCGATATTCGGTATATCGTTACATCCCTATATATTTTAAGATTGCAGTTTACATCTTCTGTCAAGACCATGAATCAGAACCATCGGTGACACATTATAAATCTTCTCAGATCGTTTTCAGATAAACCAGCCTGATTAAACAAGGACCAATCCAGTCATGTGTAAATAATCCATGTGTGGAGCAGGTTGAGTCTTGTTTGGCCTCACCTACAGCAGAGTTCACTAGCTGTATGCTCTTCAGCAACTGGGATTTCCTTTCTGCTAGAGTACACACAGTACGCACGGCTTCACAAAGCTTTTCGGAGTTTTATGGGGCGTGGTTTGCAATTCGCCCAGCCAATCAGAAATTGGAACCCTTTCCTCCCCAGGAAAGTACCACCTCTCTAGCAGGGACTGAAAAGGGGTGAAAAGGTTTGCATGAACTAGGTTCTAGTTCCAGATCTTTTTGGTGTGAAAGCAAAATCCCAAGAACTATCGGAACTATTCCTGGGAAAAGTACTCCGGTGTGAAAGCGCCTCATGCTACTCAAAAGCCAGCATAATGCTTCCTGTGTGAGTGAGTGTGAGGAGCCTGCAGGGTGCAGACTAGCGACTGTGCATGTGGAGACCCACTTTGCCAGTGGTGACAGAATCCATCTCCGTTAGCCAAACCCAGAAGGAGATAGAATCAGTCAACGCAAGCCGAGCCTGGAGTGAGACATGGGCTCAATTACCCCCGGCTCAGACCCAGAAGGATGGGGAAAGTTCTCAACACTTTTCATCGGCTAACCCGCTTCATCTCCATAAAAGGAGCCTCCTTAATCATCCCCACCATTATCGTCATCACATCATTGATTCCTGGCAAAATAGTGGCCCAAGTAGTGAGTGACACTAAAGCAATGTATTAAAAAGGTCTGTGAAAGTGTGTATTTGTAAGACCTTTTGTGAATTGTTGGTATTAACATTTGCATTTCTTATGTTGTTGTTTACACTTTAATGCCACTATTTGTAAGTTTGTGTGTCTGTATATGTTTGTCATTGTGTGTTTCTGTTTGTGCATTACGAGCAGATTGGCGGTATGGCAGAAGGCCCGGCCATGAGAAGCAGCAGGATGACATCAGAGGACAAACTGTGCTCATAACAATGCTCGTTTCCACGTAAACGGACAGCCGCTCTGGCCCAGTGACCAATCAGCTTCGGCATCATCGTCTTCTCTTTCAGGGTTACTGTGCAATTACATCGTCCCCCCAACCTTGACCTCCTGGCTGACTGCAACTGTCCAACTATCCATTTCACACTGGCCTCCCTGTTCTTGTAGCTCTTTCTTCTGTTCCTCTCCTCATCTGCCTTTTCCCCTAAGTTTCTTTCTTACTCTTTCTCATTCTGTGTCGTTGGTGATTGCTGTTTTTCTTGGCAGGTGAAAAAGCTCGATGGTGGTTTGGTTCCAGTGACAGTGCACATTTTCCCCTCTTTCCTTCTCTTCCCTTCTTTTCTTTGTTGGTCTATTCTTGGCTGTGCATCCTCAGCAGTTTAGAGGCGTTGCTCTCCCAAGGAATTACACTTTAGTTGTTCCATTTCCCCATCGCTACATCACTGCATCTGAATGTGTGACCCATTGAGTTTATGTGTTTGTCTTTATATTCTTGTGATCATTCAATCAGTTTAGTAAAGTATTTGTTCACTAAAGCAGTTCCTTCTGTACAATTTACAATGCAGTTCTGTACATTTAAATAATCATTTTGTACATTAATGTGTGTGGGTGTCACTTATCACGCCAGCATCTCTTGATTTAGGAAAGCCTGGTATTGTTGCTAGTGTTCCACAGGGAGCGAGTCAAGTGTTATGTAATTAGAATAGTTCCATGGATGCTGCACATGTCTGTGTGTGTCTCAGTGTGTGTGTGTGTGTGTGTGTGTGTGTGTGTGTGTGTGTGTGTGTGTGTGTGTGTGTGTGTGTGTGTGTGTGTGTGTGTGTGTGTGTGTGTGTGTGTGTGTGTGTTATGGTTAGCTATCCATCTCCAGGGCATCTGCTCTCCATTATGTTTAAAGGATGACGGATAAGAACATGACGAACAGATGCAGAATGCCTGAGACGCTCAGCCGCCCCACTGGGGGAGCTAGAGATTCATGGCAGAAAGGATAACTCTTTTACTTTTCCATCTCTCCTTCCCTCTCTTCCCACCAGGGACCCAAGAAACTAAGCCAAATTATTTCTGACGATAATTTTATGATTTGTGTTGGCTCTGCCTCGGTGCCAGATGGGTGGGATTTGCCACATAGAACAATACAATGAGTGCCAGAACTATTAGAAAATCATTTAAAAGACAGTTTGTTGAACTTTTCTGTGGCTGACAACTTGACTTGACACTATTCTAGTTGTTTTAATGGTATAAACCCCACCTAACCTTTTGGTACTCCAAGCAGCTCAATGTCAATATTTAACACTATTTGACCCGGATCTGTTACGATTTCTGTCCATTTTAATTTATATCATCATTGCTTTCTTATGCAATTGACCGTTTTTCTCTTCCCCAATTTTTTAGTCACATCGTAAAGAGAATTAATCGTAAAGGAACTGCTTGGATAAACACATCCATGGCTGACTGACAACCTTAAAGTAAAAAAAAACATACACTCTAAAAATCAATCCACAAATGGGTTGTTTTGACTTGGTGGAACAATAGAAAATAATTGTCTTGGGTGGGTTTCTACCCACACTGGGTCGAGTTGATCTTTCTATTCGTCGTTACAAATCATCATCATTGAGATCATGACATTTTGTGTGATTATAAGTTTATAAGTAACATAGATTGTATTAAAGAAGTGGATGCAGCCTCCGGGTCTAAACAGACAATGCAACGCAATGTGGTTCCAAAGTAGAGTTAGATTGTATTGAAGTCTATGAGAGAATTACACGACTTTTCAATCTCTCTTCAATACGGAATGATGTTCATTTTGTTTATTATGGACCTATTTAGAGTAAAATAGAGGATAAAGCAGGTTATGTTTAAGGGCACGGCTACCCAGTGATTGACAAGTAGATACCAAAGTGACCAGTCAATCAGATTGCAACTTATTTTCTTAGATTGTTTATGTTTGCAGCACCATGTATTTGTAAAAGTACCTGGTAGTAAACCTGATTCTGATTTTGAATAGTGGGGAGGCAAAATCCTAAACGTGAGACTTCAAATCCTTGTGACAACACAGTTGCTAGCTCAACTTCATTCAAAGAGTCCATACTTTTTTGGGGGATTGTGACTCTAAAGAGAGCTCTCTTTTCCATTTGTCTGACAGAAAATATCAATATCCCAGCATTCTCCCGTTGACATTTATTATAACCCCTGTCCCTTCTTTTCGTCTCCTGGATCACCTCTCATTTTTCCAGAAGGTCTTTTCACACTCTATTCATTCTGCTTAGACAGCAGGAAGTCAAGCCTGTTAGGGACACTGGGACATAAATGCATCCCTCTTGGATGCAGATCCGCTCATTGGAAATGAAAAGGAAATCTAGGTTTCTCTGGGATCTTCCAGACAAGTACTGCCAAACAGGCCACCAAGCCAACAAATGAGTTATATTGTAGTTGACCTTGAATTAACGGACTTTTACTTTAATACTCTGCCCAATGTTTTCCCTTTTTCTATTTTCTTTCCATTCCGGAATATCATTTCCAAATGTGAGGTAGCATAATCGTTATATGGCTTCACTGGTGCTCGGTTAAGGTATTTCTAATCAGTTGTACAGTATTGCAACCATTCAAACTTGTCAGAAGTCAAATTCTCTGACACACTTTCTCCAAATTCCCTTCCCGCCTTCCCAGCTAGCAGGGAACGTTCTCACAACTTTGGCTAACGTTACCTCCAGGTTCTAATAATGTTTTAAAGAAAACGTTTTCATTTGATGTTCAAAGAACCTTTTGAGGATGTTTATTATTTCAAATAATGTTCCTATATGGTTTAAGGTTAACTAAGACATAACGTTTTAACTGCAACATTCAGAGGATGTTTTGAGGATGTTATTAAGGCCTGAGATGACAGAAAGTTTTTTATAAAACGTTCCTTTAATGTGATATGTTAACAAAGGTGGAACGTTTTGCCTGCAACATTTTGAGCATGTGTCTTGGACGTTGTTGGGGTAACAGATTAAAGATGTTCTTTATAAAACGTACCCTCAATGTTACATGATAAAAAAGAAGAACATACTCCAAGCAACATTCAGAAAATGTTTTCAGGAGGCTACCACCACATTTTCCTTTTAAAAAAACCAAACAAGCACGTAATTCATGATAAGCTGTAAGCAGATATTGCATGTTTGCGGTGGCATGTGTGAGTTTCCAGCTAGACATTTTTGGTTCTAAAAACATTCTGAGAATATTACCATTCATTGTTCTAGGAATGTTTTCAGCGGGAAGTTTTATTTTGGTTCCCAGAATGTTCTTCTGAAAGGTAGGATAACGTTCTTTAAAAACGTTCTTGAAATGTTTGGTGATAACCTTCTTAAGGTGTTTTTAATAACCTTCTTAAGATGTTTTTGATAACATTGTTAGAACATTATGCCCTACTATTCTTGAAATGTTTTCAGCGGGATGTTTTATTTTGGTTCCCAGAATGTTTTTCTTAAAGGTAGGATAACGTTCTCTAAAAACATCAGATTTTTTTACAACTTTGCCTGCTTTTGCATCACACTGATTTTTGTGTCTCTCCCAGGAGGAATCCAAGGACTGCCACACTCTCAAGATCAGCTAGGCCTCTCTGCCCAGCCTGGAACAACTTTTTCCCACTGATGCCATAACCAACCTCCACTCCCAGCTCCCCTTTTCTAATAAACAAATGTTACGCTCACCAGCTGATTCCAAGTAATCCTTTTACATGTGTTAATAGTCAAATTCCAATAGTTAAGTAAACTATCAAAATCATCCTAGTGACCACAGTGGTCAGTCCCCTTAACCAGGAATTTCTCCCGCTTATCCGTGGTCGGGTCGCAGGGGTAGCAGTTCCAGCAGAGAGCCCCAAACTTTCCTTTCCCTGGCCACATCAACCAGCTCTGACTGGGGGATCCCAAGGCGCTCCCAGACCAGCGAAGAGATATAATCCCTCCACCTGGTTCTAGGTCTACCCCTTGGTCTCTTCCCAGCTGGACGTGCCTGGAACACCTCCCTAGGGAGGCGCCCAGGTGGCATCCTAACTAGGTGCCCAAACCACCTCAACTCGCTCCTTTCGACGCGATGGAGGAGCGGTTCAACTCCGAGTCTTCTGGCTCAGCTCCCTTTTCGTCACAACGGTGCGGTAAAGTGACTGCAGTACCGCTCTCGCTGCTCCAATTCTCCGGCCCATATCACGCTCCATTGTTCCCTCACTCGAGAACAAGACCCCGAGATACTTGAACTCCTTCACTTGGGGTAAGGACTCATTCCCTACTTGGAGTGGAAAGTCCATCGGTTTCCTGCTGAGAACCATGGCCTCAGACTTGGAGGTGCTGATCCTCATCCCAGCCGCTTCACACTCGGTTTGCGAACTGATCCAGTGAGTGCTGAAGGTCGCAGACCGATGAAGCCATTAGAACCACATCATCTGCAAAAAGCAGTGGTGCAATCCTTAGTCCACCGAACTGCAGACCCCCTCCCCCACGACTACGCCTCGAAATCCGATCCATGTACTGTACATTACAAACAGGATTGGTGACAAAGCGCAGCCCTGGCGGAGGCCAACCCTCACCGGAGATGGGTCCGACTTACTGCCGAAGACCCGGACACAGCTCTCGCTTTGGGAGTACAGAGATTGGATGGCCCTGAGTAGAGACCCCCTCACCCCATACTCCCGCAGCACCTCCCACAGTAACTCCCTGGGAACTCGGTCATACGCCTTCTCCAAGTCTACAAAACACATGTAGACTGGATAAGCGTACTCCCAGGCCCCCTCCAGGATCCTTGCGAGAGTAAAAAGCTGATCCGTCGTTCCACGACCAGGACGGAATCCGCATTGTTCCTCCTCAATCTGAGGTTCGACAATCGGCCTGACCCTCCTTTCGAGTACCTTAGAGTAAACTTTCCCGGGGAGGCTGAGTAGTGTGATGCCTCTGTAATTGGCACACACCCTCTGATCCCCGGTCTGCCACTCCTTCGGTACTGTTTCCGACTTCCACGCAACGTTGATGAGACGTGTCAACCATGACAGTCCCTCAACACCCAGAGCCTTCAGCATTTCTGGGCAGATCTCATCCACCCCCGGGGCTTTGCCACTGTGGAGTTGTTTGATGACCTCAGTGACCTCCCCCCGGGAGATTGGTGTTGATCCCCGTCATACTCCAGCTCTGCCTCTAACATAGAGGGCGGAGTTGTCGGGTTCAGGAGTTCCTCAAAGTGTTCCTCCCAACGCTCTAACACTCCATCAGTTGAGGTCAACAACATCCCATCCCTACTGTACACATCTTGGATGGTTCCCTGCTTCCCCCTCCTGAGGTGTCGGACAGTTTTCTAGAACAACTTTGGTGCCGCCCGAAAGTCCTTTTTCCATTTCCTTCTCCCACACCCGCTGCTTTGCCTCGGCCACGACTGAGGCTGCTGCCCTTCGGGCCTGTCGGTACCTTGCAACTGCCTCGGGTGTCCCCCGGGATAACAAATTCCTGAAGGCCTCCTTCTTCAGTCGGACGGCTTCCCTGACCGGTGTCCACCAGGAGGTTCGAGGGTTACCACCCCTTGAGGCACCTAAGACCTTGAGACCACAGCTGCCCGCCGCGGCTTTGGCAATAGAGGCTTTGAACACTGACCACTCTGGTTCAATGTCCCCAACCTCCACAGGAATGCCCGAAAAGCTCCGCCGGAGGTGTGAGTTGAAGGCCTCCTGAACTTGGGCCTCCTCTAGGCGTTCTCAGTTAACCCGAACTACACGTTTGGGCTTACCAGGTCTATCCAGAGGCTTCCCCCGCCACTCGACCCAACTCACCACCAGATGGTGATCAGTTGAAAACTCCGCCCCTCTCTTTACCCGAGTGTCCAAAACATACAGCCTCAGGTCCGATGATACGATAACTAAATCGATCATGGACCTTCTGCCTAGGGTGCTCTGGTACCATGTACACTTATGAGCATCCTTATGTTCGAACATGGTGTTTGTTATGGCCAATCCATGACTAGCACAGAAGTCCACTAACAAACCAGCACTCCGGTTCAGATCAGGGGGGCCGTTCCTTCCAATCACGCCCCTCCAAGTGTCTCCATCATTGCCCACATGTGCGTTGAAGTCTCCCAGCAAGATTAAAGAGTCCCCTTCAGGAGCCCCATACAGGACTCTTTCCAGGGTCTCCAAGAAGGCTGTATACTCTGAACTGCTGTTTGGTGCATAAACACACACAACAGTCAGAGTTTCCCCCCCCATAACCCGCAGGCGTAGGGAAGCAACCCTCTCGTCCACTGGGATAAACTCCAACAACGAAGCACCCAACCGGGGACTTGTGAGTATCCCCACACCCGCCCGACGCCTCACACTTTGAGCAACTCCGGAGAAGAATAGAGTCCAACCCCTATCCAGAAGTAAGTTTCCAGAGCCGACGCTGTGTGTAGAGTTGAGCCCAACCAGATCCAACTGCTAACGCTCCACCTCCCGCACAAGCTCCGGCTTCTTCCCCCCCAGAGAGGTGACGTTCCACGTCCCCAAAGCCAGCTTCTGTCGCCCGGGTCTGGTCCGTCGAGACCCTCTGCTTTCACTGCCACCCTTCTGGCAGCGCATCCGACCCCATCGCTGTTTCCCGTAGGTGGTGGGCCCGCGGGACGAAGAAGCGGAGGTGTTGCCCACATTGCCTTTTCGGGCTGTGCCCGGCCGGGCTCCGTGGCAAGCCCAGCCACCAGACGCTCGCCTACGAGTCTTCCTTCTGGGCCTGGCTCCAGAAGGGGACCCCGGGCTTCCTCCGGGCCGGGTATCCTCACTTCTTTGTTGTTCTTTCATGAGGTCTTTTGAACCAATCTTAGTCTGGCCCCTTGCCTGAGACCAATTTACCATGGGAGACCCTACCAGGAACACAAGGTTCCAGACAACACAGCCCCCTGGTTAATCAGGGCACACAAACCTCTCTACCACGGTAAGGTGTTGGTTCTTCAGAGAGGTTACGAACGACTTATAACATATGAGTCTTTATGTTCTAATAATGTTAAAATATTTTAGTAAATTGTTACCACAGAACATTTGCATAATGTTTTAAAAGTAAAGCACGTTATCCTACTCTAAAATAATAACATTCTGGCAACATAAAAAAATCTAACGTTTTAAGAACAGTAGGGCATAATGTTCTAACAATGTTATCAAAAACATTTTAAGAAGGTTATCACCAAACATTTTAAGAATGTTTTTAGAGAACGTTATCCTACCTTTCAGAAGAACATTCTGGGAACCAAAATAAAACCTCCCGCTGAAAACATTCCTAGAACAGTGAATGGTAACATTCTCAGAATGTTTTTAGAACCAACAATTTCTAGCTGGGTTCTGTACCTCCACTCCACCAAGGTCTGTTTTTCATTGCTGCTCTCAGTTTGAGCTCCAGCATGCCTCAGAATCTCTCTGTGGTCTTTTTCAAATAAAGATAGTAATGCACATGACTTAAACTAAGTGCTTTTCCAGTAACCATCTTCCCCGAATCAGGTGCAATGGATCGACTCCTATCCTGTTACAACCCTTCTTTGAGACTGTCAGAGTGGGGTCCCGGAATTAACTAGGCTTATGACTGCTAAGTATTTGAAAGGCAACACTCCTCACAGGGAGTCCATAGGTCTTCAATTAAAGTATTGCGGAGACTAGGAGATGTTACAGCTAAAACCCTATTCCAGTTATAAAGCCTTACAAGGCATTTTTTTCCATTTCTTACTGAAGTACATAAATACCACTTTCATACTGTATCTGTCCCATCAATATGAATCTGGAGACAACCGCTGCTTAGCAAAATGTTACCAAGGCCTTGCTCCCGCTGCCAGTGCAAATCAGTTTTTGGAATATCTACACTTTTTTTAAGAAAGTCTGGATAACAAAAAACACATTATTATCTCAAATCGGTTGCAAACAGAATTTGGAGGTGGTTTGAAATGTGATTCCAGCAACAACAGTATATCAATTCCATGCTTATGTATCGGAAAGTGGAGTCCAGAGCATGCCTACGTAGTTACAGACTCATTATGTATAATGTGTGGGGGATTCAGACTGATCAAGGTAAGCCATTTCCCCCTCTTTTTAGTCTTTCTGCTGGGCATTCAAACTGGGATTTTGCTCAAATATTCTGGCGGCTCCTTTAAAATGATGTAACTACTTAGAAATTATTTATCTATTTACCTAATATATCATATTCCAATATCTTGCATGTAGACTCTTATTGCACTATTTCACTATTTACTTGCACTATATTTGTCTGTTTATCTGTGTTTTGCTTTGCACTGTTGGAGAAGCCTGTGACCTAAGAATTTCATAGATATAACTATGTACATTGTAGCTATGTTCGTATGACTAAATAAAGAACCTTGAACCTTGAAGCATTACAGATATCGAAGATTTGTGATGCAAATGGGACTAGTTGCTACAGACTGTGTTGCACATCAATAGCAGCTGAAGCTGATTTTCTCCCAGCAGGGTCGCTACAAGATCTAACAAATACAGTATGTGCTGTGATAATCTGACTGGAACCAGTCTTGTTTTGTTGATGGTCTATTTTAAAGAGCCTGTGACACGAGTTTCCCCCATCATCCAAACCCATCAATTTGAGTAAATATTGTCCCCTTGAAAACCGTTACTGAACTGATTTTGGATATTTGTACTTTGATAACCATTAATCTGCCCTTCAATGTTGACAATTTTCCAGATCTTCTCGGGGATTCTTCAAGTCCCGCCAAATTATGTGTGACGTCATTGCGGGCACAGCGCTCCAGCTGCACCGTTCAGGATCCCAGCATCTGCATGTAAATGCACGATGGGGCACACAGCAGCAAGCTCAGACAGCGATGACAGTTTAATTTTGAACGTGTCTGAGAGCTCATATGAGGCTGAAGGATCGGTTTATGTTGTATCTGTTAGAAGTTTAGGAATTAGGTGCGTCAATATGGGCGATCATCCGGTCATGTAGCCAGTGGTGGACTGGGACTAAAAATCAGCCCGGGACTCTCGACCGGCCCACTTCGGTACCACTAGTAAATTGTCAACGGGGGGAGTGGGGGATGTGCTAGTGACTTATCCGACCGGCACACTTCGGTACCGGCCCACTGGGATTCGTCCCGATGGCCAGTCCGCCACCGCACCCAGCCCAGCCCACGTAAACTGTCAACGGGGGGAGCCTCGCTGCGGGGAAACGGTGGACCTAGTGTCCCGATCGGAGTGGATTTTATCCATTAATTTCCCCAACATTGTGGTAAAAAAAAATACACGTTTAATCCATGTTCATGGGCGCGGGAAGGGGGGTGCTGAGGGGGGTGCGGAGCTCCCCTGTCTGAATTATTGTTTGACGGTTATTGCTGCTCCCGCTGTGCATAATCTGTGTAATATGTAGCCAATAAATTCCAGATTGTTGGTAAAATAATATTTTGGCCTGCCCCGAATGTTTTTTCTGGAGCCCCGGACAATTCTACCTCAATAATATAATACATTAACCGTGCTTTACGTGAACCTCATCAAGACACTAGAAAGGACGGCAGGACTGTAATTTCCCGTGTTCAGTGAATGCAACAGAGGCAAGACACCAGACCAATCAGAGAGTTGCATGGAAATAAAAAGTGTGCTTGTGTCATTCAAGCTCGCGGCTCTGTGTGTGTGCGGAAATAGCGCATTTAGTGTGTGTGAGAAAGGGGGAGAGAGAGAGGGACCGGTGCCAGCAGCAGGGACCGTGTTGTTAGCATCTGGTTAGCTAGCTGCACTAACGGACATACGGAGCTGTTTGTTCCACAACAAGCTGGAGGAGAGCTCTCCTCTCAGACTGAGAGGCTCAGGTGAGCTAAAGGACTCTCTGAGTGTTTAGATAGTTAACTTTAGTCTAAGTTATCTCAGTGGGTCTCAAACGGTTTGGTCAAAAATTATTCAAAAGATTATTTCCGCGGCACACCTTCATATGATCATTATAGTTATACAAAAAAAGAGAATAAAGGAAAAACAGTTATGAAATACTATATGGCAGTAAAACAAGAATACAGTTTGAAAGGGGAGTGATTTGTAAAATATCCATAAAGAAAAAGAACATCTGCTTACAGTTGTGTTTCATCTGGGTGTTGAGAGATGTATCCATAGGTCTCTTAATGTTGCTCTCAAAGTGCACCAGATTGATGCTTTTAACTTCAATATTTAAAAAAAATCTTCCCGGGGGAGCATCCCCCCGGACCCCCCTAGAGGAGGTGAGGTCCGCTCCCCACTCGTAAAAAATAGCACTTTACCCCTGCCTATATGCCGTGAGCTGATTATCGAGCCTTCATTGTAACAGTCGCGGGTTTACTGTGTGTTTGCGTCTGGGGAGTTTTTTTGTGCGTGCTCTATAGTGCCCGTAATAGTGTTCACTGGAGTCCAACACCTCAGCACCCCCACTCAAAATACCTTCCCGCGCCTCTGTCCATGTTGGTGTACTACTACAACCAGTGGTGTAGTGGGGATGTTTTTACTGGGTGGACGGGGTGGCGGGTGGACGGGAGACACTATGGACGCGCTCATGAACTGTCAACGGGGGGGGGGGGGGCTTGGGGACCTCTGTGTCGCCTGTCAGCGAAACTTACATGATGCCGTTTAGACAATATGATAATAAAGGGCGGTGCCGGCTGTCAGCGAACCGATCCGGCCTTTCTGCGCGACTATCACTCAAATGCGGGACATAGTCTCAATGTGTGGGACGCGGGACAAATAATAAAAATGCTGTGTGTGCAGTCCCGCACAGTGCGGGACACCTGGTCACCCTACACACACAGTTCTGCCCCTCACACACACACGCTTCAAATCAAGTTGCATAAATGCTTGAGCTACGTTTCTATTATAATTACTGTGAAATCTGCCTATTATGTTTTCGTCATTATTACAACAAACACACACTTGCAACTGATAACACTGGCAATGATTTTAGATGTATTAGAGACTATTAAAAAAAGAAATCATGCTTCAAATAAGTGGGGGTACGGCGTACCCCCGCGTCCAACGCCCACTACACCACTGACTGCAACTACAAAAAGCTAAGGTTTGTTTTCTCATCAGGAAATGCAGACCGGCTCAAACAAAAGATTTTTAAATCATCATCCTCACGATCATTTAATGTATCATATGTTCGCCGAATTGACATGAAAGCACTAATAAATGTAGTTTCATCCACTTAAGTTTACAACTACAAAAATAATCGATTTGTTTTTATATCACATCCGACGGGAGGAAATTCAGCAGCTCTCACTACCGATTTTTAATCCTAATTTAATCATCATCTTCACCACGATCATTTATGTTTATGTTCGCCGAATTGACATGAAAGCACTGACAAATATGAATATACTGTAGTCAACTTCATTAAAACGTTATTAACGTGCCTCAACTCAGTAATTCACAATTTCTACGCATAACAACACACTTTGTCCGTGTTTGGCTCTCTCGCCGCACAGTGAAGCGTTCCCGCATTGACGTCACTTCCGGCTTCCCCCAAAACCTCAAAATGAGTCGAAGGAATTTTCCCGCGATGTTCGAAATTATTGATATTTATCGGAACGGTATCGCTTTTTCTTTTTTAAACTGACGGTTCGAGATTACTAGTAGCCCACTATTTCATTGCACAACAGTTGTTGGGTTCGTGTCACAGACTCTTTAACTCCATGAGTGGCAGTAGGGTTTTGTTTTGTTGGGAGCCTTGTTTAATGTATGTGTGTTTATTTGAATTGTTAGAACTTGCCACTGTGTAGCCAAATCTCTGAGTTTTAATGCCTGGCAGACAAACATTGAACGTACTATTGCTGTGTCTCTTTCACTCTGAGTAGAGGCTACATGTCAGGTCAGCACATGTGGATCCATGAAGGCTTCTCAATTCTCTAATTTCTCCTCCTCGACTCCCCTCCTCGTGTCTTAGTCCCGCCCACAGGAGATGCGAGCTGAGGAGTCGAGGAGGGGAGCCGAGGAGAGAGGAGGGGAAGCAGCAGGCGTTTAGAGAAATGAGAAATTCTCTCCTATGAGCAGTCATTTTAAAGAGACGTCCGTTAATGATGACAGGAGGCACAGCAGCCCTCTGTCTGATGGACAGATGTGTTCATGACGATTTATATATTTACTTTTAATTCATTCACAGTGCGGTATAATGAGACAATAACAGGCTACAGATGCGGACATATACACACACATATATTTATATATACAATTTCAGAATCAAACAAGTATGAGACCACTCTCATAATAACGTAACACAATCAGAGACTGGATACACCCCCAACTATTTTAAACTATTGGAAAGCACGGAAAATGTGTGTGCATTAAGATGAACCATTAAGATGACATAAACATGAAGCCATGAACACTAACCCAGACATTAGTTGTCTAACTTGAACCTAGCGAAGACACTTGTAGCCTGTCTCTGCTGACGCAAGGCAAGGCAAGGCAAGGCAAGGCAAGGCAAGGCAAGGCAAGGCAAGGCAAGGCAAGGCAAGGCAAGGCAAGGCAAGGCAAGGCAAGGCAAGGCAAGGCAAGGCAAGGCAAGGCAAGGCAAGGCAAGTTTATTTATATAGCGCCTTTCAAGACAAGGCAATTCAAGGTGCTTTACAAAAATGAAAGACATTCAGACAAAGGCATTTAAAAACAGTCATTAAAAAGAAAAGATAATAAAAGAAACATTAAAAGAAAAAATACATGAATAAAAGGTTACAGTGCATTTTAAGATATGAATAGTTCACACAGAAGTTCCACTTTACTGATGCCTTTCTTTAAGGTTTCTCCGAACATGAGCTGTGTACGCTTGTATGGCACATACATCCCGAGCAGCATACACAGAGAAAATCAGCCAGGACAAAGCCCCTAGACACCGTCTGTCGTAATGCTGTGGAAGAACGCGGTCATTAACGCCCTTCCCCAATCAGTGCAGGCAAGCCTGGGAGATGTGGTGGCATTAGACGCTATACCCATTGAAGAATGGAGACAACGTCTCATTTACCACGATATGAAATACCAAGCAACCCAGAGGGAAAAAGACGAAGAAATTAAAACATTACAACTAAGACTCTTGAAGATACAAATGGCTGAGAAAGATACCGAAGCTAATAAAAACAAGAAAGCGGCAAGGCAAATGGCAGCTACATCAGAGAAGGCAGGGCAGATTCCTCCAACAATTCAAGCTCAGGAAGAACCGGAGAATGCAGGGCAGACATCTCAAACAGTTGAATCTCAGATAGTGCCAGAGAATCAGATGGAGAACCAACAACCAGGAGGTTTCCGAGGAGGCAGAGGCAGAGGAAAAGTTCTCCGGTTCGAGGGATGCTACATATGCAATCAGCTGGGCCATTGGTCTAGAGATTGTCCACAACAACAAATGAAATACCCACCACATGCACCAAACAACGGCCCACCATGCATTTTCCATGATGACGACGGAGGCAGGGGGTCCCAGAGATGTCAAAGACGTACAGGATTTCCAAACATGAACCAAATGCCACAGACAGCCTGGTATCAACCACAACAATGAGGAAGCTTAGAGGACCAGACCATCAGGTGATGCATCTTCAGCACTAGAGTATTTTGAAATCCAGCTACATAGAGCCACATATGTCACCACAGGAGGGAGAGGTTGAATGTTATTTAAAAGATAGTGAGTAGAATATTGGATTTACACAGAGCAACCACAGATTAGAAGTAGCAGAGTAGAACATTGAGCAGACTATTTTTGTAATTATGAGAAGGAAAATACATTACGAGTGATGTTGTTCCCCCACACAGAAAACTATTGTGTCGACACAACTAGTGAGGTCAAGAAGACGGGCTTCCACCCAAAATATGCAAGGGGCGGCGATATACCTGACGTGAAGCTGTCCAGACCTGAAAACAGAAACTCGATTCTGCTGTGGTGAAGTCTGGCTACAAAGGGAGGTGTCCAATAGGGTCGCTTGTCTCAAACCAGTGAAGAAGTCAACAAGAACCCAGCTGAACTAGAGAGTGACTGTTAGCGGGAGAACTGTGACGGAGCGACAGAGACTGGCCCAACATTTTCCAGCCAGTACATAGATAGAACCCGTCAGAAGACCGGGGCTGTGTTTAAAGGGGAACTTCATTTATTGTTAGCCAGAATTCAGTTTTTAATCAAACAATTATGTGATTTAGGAGTCAGATTACATTTTTCTCATAAACACAATTTTATAATGGGTCTGAAGTATCTGTTTTAAGGCGTGAGCTGCAGATTAAATAACATAACACTGATTGAGAGATTGGATGAAGAAGTTGTAGGGTTTTTACAACAGTTTCAAGAATCAGTCTTTATTTATTTATTCTTGAGTAACTTTACTGATTTATAGTGTAGTGCGTAAGGAAATATCTCATTTGAGTGAGGGGCACCAGCCCTTCATGCAGGTCACTCTGTGAGAATAGTTCATATTTTCCCTCCAGTTTGGAGAAAAAATATTTTATCATATGTTAGTTCAGCAGTGTCAACCAATCCTCTAATCCTAGAATTATTGAGACGCATTAGCGACACCAGGGGTATTGTTTTTCGCAGCAACGATGATGCATAATACCATGACAAAAGCCATTATTGAAACAAGTAAACTATTAGAAGTGCTAATGGAAAATGTTTTGTGAATATGCATTTATGCCATCAGAAAGCCATACATCATATGATATTTTTGTACGACTTGTGGGCACACGGAGAATTTATATTTATTTAATGCAACGTTATGGGTTTTACATGTCCTGTTCATAATACGGTAATCATTGCAATATTAATTGAGCATTTTATGCTCAAAGGAGGTAGTGTCATGATTATACAGATGTTGATTTCAGTGACGTTGTAGTTAATAAATGATAAAATGTAGTCAACAATAGGTCTCATAACAACAAGAGGTATGCCGAAGCTTGAGCCTTCTCCAAGGAGGGAGTGGTCCAGTTTTAGATATTAGACAAATAGAAGTGGATGAATATGTCAGAACTCTGAGTAATATTATGCAAGTTTTGTCTACACAGCAGGCTAGGAAAACTACAGAGATACCAGACGAGACACCAGAAGAGACTCCTGTTCGGCCAAGTGATTGGGTGAGGGTGAAAGTTCACAAAAGACAGTGGGCTCATCCCCGGTGGACGGAAGCGTGAAAAGTTGTAACAAACTTCACACGCGCTCCGGTTTAAAGGTAAAGAAAAAGGAGCAAATTGACACCATCTCACACATTGTCACACTTCACTGGCAACTTCCAGAACATTATTGGGAGTCAGGACTGATTTGGCAGAGCTGGAACAAAACAATAAGTAGAAATAAGATAAAGATAGAAACAGCTCAAAAGACAAATAGTCTATAGATTTTTATAGATTGTACATTAAAGTGAAAACCTATTTTTTGTTTTACATCTGAAAAAGAGTCCAATTTTTTGTATATGTTATTTTTGTACTCATTATTTAAATTCTGTAACGGACACAACCAGGGATAAAATAGAGATGATGACAAGAACAAAGCCAAACCAATTGTGGGGTCCCCTAGGGATAAGAGTCAGAATAGCATTGTTGATTGTGCTCATTACACTTGGCACCTTTCTGGTTGGAAGGGGAGTACAATATCAAGTAAGACATGGAACCATTAGTTCACTCATAAAGAATGCCCACATCACTAACAAGACTCCAGCTGTGTTTCAGAGACTTTCACTTATCCCCAGAGCCAAAAGATCAACTGAGCAACAAGAGGAGGAGTTAGAAATACTCGTTCCCAAAGGTGAGGCGGTTATAATCAAGATGATTCACCCCCTTATATGCAGTTCTTGTATCAAATGATGAGATGGGTTTAAGTGATCGGGATATGTAAGTGATGGGGATTTACAGATTAGGGGAATCTCTAAATACACTACAAAAATACCCTTTGCACATCTAGAATCTAGCTTCTTCTTATCCGGCTTATACCCGTAACATTCAGAGCCAAATATTTTCATGTTGGACAAGTTGAGTGTTTTGCCAGTAAAAACACGGTATGGTGTCTGCTCTAGACGCTTACAGTAACACCTGTTGCGTATCTGTGCTGCTGTTTGTACAGCATATGTCCATAACTGCTTTGGGAGGTTACTCTCTAATAGCATGCATCGTGACATCTCAAATAAGGTCCTCCAACCTCTCTCGGCATTACCGTTCTGGTGAGGTAAGTATGTATGTGGCACTTGTCTCGGGCCTTATCCCTTTCGTTCTAAGTAAAGTTTGAAACTCATGCCCGGTGAATTCCGCACCGTTGTCAGATCTTATGCACTTAATGTGTCCATATGGAGTTGTATCTGCTATGAATTTTTGAGTAGCTTTTGCTGTACTGTATCACTCTTTGCTTTGATGAAGTAGGGAAAAATCATCCCACTATAATCATCAGTAAATGCTATTGCATATCTGTACCCGTCTTTATCCGCTGGTTCTATTGGACCGCATAGGTCTGTATGTACTAGCTCTAATACTGTCTTAGCTTTTGCATCTGCCTGCCTGTTTCTGCTTTGAGTACATTTTCCCTGCGTACATATTTCACAGTTATGGTTAGACATGTCATGTTTCCCTTTGATTGACATACCTTTAACCACTTTCTCTAGTTTAGACCTCAAATTTACAATGACCAAGTATTCTATGCCATGTCTGGATGTCATGACAACCATTACAAACATCATCAGTATTTTCATCCTCTACTGTGCTAAGGTAATATAGCCTACCATACACATCCATTTTAAACTTGGTACCATTTTGATGAATCAGCCAATCATCACCGTCCTTGAAGCGGACCTCAGCTCCGCTGGCTTTCGCTGCTTTCATGGAGAAAATGTCCTGTGGAAAAGATGGGATGTAAAGCGCTCGTTTGAGCCTCGTTTTCACTTGCCGTCCCTCGCTGTCGAGCAGAACAACTTCGGCTTCTCCTCTCATCTTCGCCATCCCGGTCGTTTTCGTTCCATCTGCCAGCTCTATCACATGGTCCTCGGGTTTAAAGCTCTTATCGATTGTCTTAAACTTTGCCGGGTCATTAATCTTGTGTGTCGTGTCGACCATAAGACCTCTCTTATTTCCTACTTGATTTTGACAGTCACTTATTTTGGAAAAGAATGATGCACCGGTATTGTCCTCCGTGTCTCCGTCTGCCTTCTTCACCTGATCACGGCCCAGCCCTCTGCCTCGGCCTCGCCCCCTTCCTCAGTGTGGCGTGTCCCACCGTCGCTCCGATCTCGTTAGGGCATGTCCTAGCCATATTCCCCATCTTTCCGCATGTGTAGCATTCAGTGTCGGCTAAGTCCATCTTCTTCCCTCTTCCACTTCCTCGTGTCTTCGCCCCGCTAGTCCTCATAACGCCGTCCTCGTCCGCATTCATGTCACTCGTCCTATACTTGTCAGTGCTCTCATAGCTCCGCAGTTTAGCTTTGAACTCACCGAACGTTAGACGGTCGTTGGTTTGAGTGACGTGCACGACAAACGGGTTGAATGAGTCCGTTAACCCCTTCACTACCATGGCAATCTGCAACCCGTCACTGATATTTTCTTCGGCCATTCTCAAAGACGTGAATATAGTCTCCGCTCAAATAATATAATCAGTAACGGTCTCGTTGCTTGCTTTGTGGAGAGAAGAGAGTTCACAGTACAGGCTCACGGCTCGTGGTTTGTCCTTTCCTGCGTAGTGCTCTCGGAGTATTGCCAACGCTTTTCTTCCATCTCGTTTCGCGTCTCTCATTATGAGGGATAAACTATTATTATCTAGACACTGCACTAATTCAGCATATGCCTCTGCATTCTTTGTTGCGTCTTCTTCAAGTGCTTGTTCGTCGTTGTAGTCTATCACTGGCTCTTCCAGGATAACTTCACTGAGGCCGCGCAGTTCCATGTGCGCCAAAAACCTCGTCTCCCATAGCTCAAAGTTTTTCTCGTCACCGTCGAATAACAACTCAAACCACCTTTGGCCTCCTTGACTGGGCCCATAACCTGTTGCGTGAGACATTATA
Organism: Notothenia rossii; assembly: GCF_949606895.1. Classification (NCBI taxonomy): domain Eukaryota; kingdom Metazoa; phylum Chordata; class Actinopteri; order Perciformes; family Nototheniidae; genus Notothenia; species Notothenia rossii. The sequence continues at coordinate 64,735,013 of NC_136909.1, read as the reverse complement.
TTCAGCAGAAGTTTCCACGTTTGCACTCAACCAAAGTAGTTTGTAAGTATGCTAACGGACAGAAAAAACACACAACCACATCGCTCAGGGTTTGGCCTGGAGTACGGATCGTTTATTACATCTGCGCATGCTCATTAGCATCACCTCGTTTCAGGCACATTCTGATGATGTCATACACATGAACTGAAACATGACTTTGTTATTATACAAATATGCTTAACATTTACCATGTTTAGTTCTGACTCTGGGGACAGAAAGCCGACCAGTCCCTGAAGACCTGAGAGATCTGGATGGTTAATAATTTAGCAGGAGATATATCCTGCGAATCCTGAGAATAAGGAGAATGTCAACAACGACACCTGTCAACTCTCTGCTGTTCCTCAGTGCGGCTCCCCCTCCCTCCCGCTGAAATTATGAATGAAAAACGTATAGTAATCATAGATAACACTACAGGGTCTGTGACAGCTTGTTTTCATCCGATTTCAAAAAAACAAAGTCTTGGTTTTTAGATTATTAAACTTGTTTCGCCAAATTCAGATGATAAATACAACTTTTAAGCTTGTAAAGGCATAATTACAAGCGGTAACTTAACGTCATAGCAGGCATAACAACAGGTGGTTTCTTGGGAGTGTTTCCCCTTATTTCGCGATATATGGCTGCCGAACTAAATAATGTACGCAGCTCGCAACGTAACTAGGAGTCTAGTGGACGGTATCAGCACTACAAGTAAAAAAATACAATAAAAAAAAAAGAAGAAGTATTACATTGTTTATAAATTCATCTGAGGGCCGCAAAAAGAGGAGGCATTTGCACATCCCTGATCTAAGCGGACACGATCCATGTATTTTAGCACATTTGTATAGATGTGTTTGTACACTTGGTGACCCTTTTAAAGTTTGGTAATTCTAATTGCAACACAGACATAACAGGCATGGACTTGTGCCATCATTGCAGATGTTCTGTGTGTGTGTCTATGAGTCAGCGCTTGGAGGTGGGGTGTGTGTGTGAGAGGCAACTAATCCTCGAGTACAGATGCAGGCTTGGCTGGAGCACTGCCAAGAACACAGGTTATACCATCTCCAACAACCAATGTTCACTAAATAGGAGGGCGTTCATGCACTACATTTGCATAAAAGTGTGTGGTTGGTATTGTCAGGGCTTGCAATTCATTCCTTTGATACAATAAATCAGATTCAACAGTGCTCTGTTGCTTCAAACTGCTGTTGTATTGTTGTTTTGATTGAAACCATATTTGTGTCCCGCATGTACATCCAACTAACTACTAGTAGACCAACAATTGATGGCTGACCTAACAACCTTTGTTCTTTTGTTTCAGAGAACTACACAGTACTGAGAAAGCACTGCACTATTTACATTGAGACGGATATTTGATATTTTTGCTTTAATTTAATAATGTTTTTTTCTTTGTTAACCAATCTTTGTTACTGGTCTGCATTAGGAAACATCAACATTGGCATTAACATTATTATGTTTGCCTGTGGAGTACCCCAGGGATCCACAGTTGGTCCCATTATCTTCTCACTCTATGTACATTACTCACCAGTCAAGTCATATTAAATTCCCTGTTGTTAGAGGGAAAACTCTTTTTTTCCTTGAAACTCTATTTTGGTGGTTTAGTTGGTCTTCTAGGTTTTTGCGAATTCCTTTTAAGTAATAATCAAAAACATTTCTTATTATAATATTTGAGTTATTCACCTTATACACAAAAAGACGAACACACAGAGAAAACATCTTGACATGACAATAGCAATCTTCATGTTTTATATCACAGTGTCCTAAATGACAAAAGCTGGCTGCCTCTGAGTCTGCTTACCATTCCATCAGCCTGTCTCTGATTATTGAGTTGTGGGCGTCTCCGTCTTCTGTCTTTTGTGGTTGGAAATGCAGATCCTTGATGAGGCAAAGCATGAGGTAAGCTTTCTGGAGTGTTTATAATGGGGCTATAGGTGACTTATGGAGGATTCTGTGGGATTTTCAAAGCATTGCTTTGGTTAATAAATGAATTTAGCCTTCCTAGGACCTGCTTTTCAGTGACATAAAGGGAATGCTGGTTGGCAGGAGAAAAACGCATCCATGCACAAATGAATACATGCACAGCGCTCAGCCTTGCAGTTGTTGTGGTAAAGTGAAACCTGCAGCAACGTCTCAGGAGCACTCTTCATCTGATAGGCCCGCTCGTAAATCCAAGAACAGATCAGTGGAAACTGCACTGACGTGCTCACACTCCCACGCACAAATACACACAGGCAAACACATCTGTAAAGTATCATGGCCCCCCATCCACCAGGGAACTATCGCTCTGTTTCTGAAAAGCAGACAGCGATCACCATCTGAGAGAATGAAAAGCAGCAGAGCGTGTAAAGAGAGGAGGAACTATAGGCATAGGAAAAGACCAGAGATTTAGATCCTGCATTGTTGAACTATTGGTTTGAACCCAAAATAATTGAGGGATTTAGTGTTGTTTGTTCCGCATGTAAAGGAACACCAGTAAGTGTCAAAGAGCATGTTTTAGTTCATTAATTGTAGGCCACAGGCAACAGTGCCGTGACATTTTAGTTCAAATTAATGTTTCCAACCACAAAGTTCAGAGAACGTAAATGTATACTTCTGCTTCCTCAGACCTTTCTGGCTTCTCTCACTGAAAACAAGAAGGGCATGTAGTTGTCAGTAAGTTTAAAAAAAGTGTAGTTTTCTAGTAGGGTATTCAAATAAAATTTTATTTTGTGATTTACTACTTTAATAAGCCTTTGTTTAAACTTAAAGCGACCCTTACTTAGTTCTAAAGTGAAACTGTGACATGTGACTGGCTTCTTCTCAATAGAAATGTCCCCAAAGGCTGATGGGTATTGAAATATAAGCCATCAGTAATGCTAAATTGATGGGAAAAAAACAACTTAGATATATATTTTCACAGTTTGAAAAGTAGAACAATGAACGCTGAAAATAAGATGCACGCACACCAAAGAGAATTTGGTAAGTTTATATGCTGTGTTTATGTATCAGCTTGCGTGCATTCATGTGTTTAGATTTTGCGGTCCACTGAGTACACATATCTCAAAAAACACACTCACACTTGGCAGAAAAGACTTCAGGGCGCCTGTGACTGGATGCAACAAGGCACTCGGATCCACCTTAAATCCCTACAGAGAGAGGAATAGAAATAGGAAACCAACATGGAGTGGGACAGATGTAGAGAAGATCCAGCCAGATTGAGAGCATTCCTGCTTTTATTGTATATGATGCAAGCTAGTTGCATCTTTAGCCCATTGACCTTTTGTACACTTCTTACAGCAGGGAATGAACATGGATACACACACACACTCCTCCCTGATCCCTCATTCTGCAGACAATTCTCAGCTGGTCTGGACTACAACCAGCACCACTGACTCTTAAAGTAAACACACGGCTGAGTTATTTCAATCTTATCACCATGTGCTCTCTTCCATTCATCCCCCCTGCCCAACACACATATATAAACACACACACATCACCCCTCACTCCCTCCCTCCATTTTACAGTGTGCCTTGGAGTGTTTTACGGTAGGGGATGGGCTGCATGGGCCCATGTGTGATTTATGAGGCCTTGTGTTGTGGCATAACTGCACCACAGTTTCTTTCCCTTTCCAGAACAAAGTGTTGTACATTAAAACATGACTGATACTGATGAGCACTAAGCAGATCCATCGCTTTTAACAAATAAACCATTAGTTTAGTTTTGAAGTAAAAGGATATCTGTAACATATAAGCTATTCATGAAATATATCTAAAATCCCTTGAGCAGTGCAGTCTGTAACTTGTTGAACAGTGACACGTTATCTATTATTTTAGACCCCCAACATTTGATTTGAATGGATACTTATAGCCTCCTCTATGCCTACAACGACCAGTCAGTGTAGTAATACATTAATGACCGAGCAGTGGAATGTTCTTGAATGAAAGCCAGTGACTTGATCTCTTTGTTATTGAATAAGTGTTTCATTTACTGAAGACCGGACAAAATCTAATGGAAGATACCAAATGTCTGCTGATGTTAATGAGTAGCAGACCATTAGCCATTGACATTCATGGCTAAAAGATTGCTCTGGTTTTATGGCTCGCAACTTTACTGTTTTGGTTTAGTTCGTCATTACAAGCAGCAGCAGCCAGCTGTTTGAGTTAAAAAAAAAGAATATCAAAAATATTGTACACTTCTATTCCTGTCCAGCTCCAAACAACAGAGTGACAAAGTTAGCAACTAGCTGGTGGAGCATTTAGTAGCTAAATAGCTATAAACAATGTGTGAAACCTAAAATATAATGACTAAACTTGTGCTAGTTTGTTCAATTACTCCCTGTTCCAAAGAATACGAGTTCCATGTATAAAATTGAATTGCACCAGAATAGCGCAGAAAACCACAAAAGCCCATGGTGCATCCACATGCTCCTCAGATGGTCCCATTTCCCGATGTAGGAAGTCGTTCTTTCGACTTCCGTATGTTCATAAGCGTAAGGTTATAATGTGAAAACCACAACAGTTTTATTTCTTGCTCAAAGCATTTGCAAAACTCGCTGTTAAATATGTATAAGTTGTTGTTCCTAGTTTTAGGGTTCATGTGACTGTCACAGGTTTTAATATTCCGACAACACATAAATGCTGGTCAGATGCCCTACCTTGCAATTTTAAAGGAAAGTAAAACACAATACATGTAGTCACCCCTTGATTTAGGTGCATTGCTTGTTATGAGAATCGGGAAACTATTTCTTCCAAAATCCTGCCAATTGACAGATAAAAGGACAATTAAAAGCACCAAAATCATGACCTCCTTCTTGGAGCTAAAACTGAAACCACTTTTAAAAAACCCAGGGTTTCATAAATAAAGGGTTCATAAGTTGTAAGTTAATGAATTGAATACATTTTAATACAGAATTGACCAATGTTTGAAAGATAATTTCTTTGTTGAAAAATGAGCAATAGCAACCATTGGGTTGAAAGGTTGAAAAAGGTGAATTTGAATGATGTTTTTTTGCTTTCCGACTTTACGCTTGATTTGTCTCTCAATATTAATGTTAAGGTAATGAGGAAGACTCAACCGTGGACATTTTTCCAATTTACATGTACTATTGGAGAACACGCTGCATCAGGACCAAAATTCACTTAACAACTTATGAACATTTAAAAACCCTCTATAAATTACCTAATAACAATTGTAACTGCAGACTTGATGGTTTATTTTAAAATGAGACATTACCAACATTTATAACTCAGAATAAAAACTTTCTGACACTAATAGATAAACCATCCAATGTTCTAGCTTTGTATACAATACATCTATTGTTTATACAATGTAGTTTGAGCATTTAATCTATCAACCATTTGATTATATCATCCTGCCAAGTTTCCAACAAGGCAGTTGCGTCACCTGTTAACCAGCTGGGTTTGTTCTTTGGATTATTTGTGACTATCCATACATGTGACAATACTCAATCAAAACCTAGCTAGCAGATGAATCTCATTGCTAAAACTTGTCAAAATGAAATGTTACACTGTCTATGTAACACAGATCGTATGTGTCATGCCACATTTCAGTCTGCTGGCTCAAGCTAAATGTCAGACTTTCCCATTAACAATCAGACAGTTAGCTTAGCTTATCATAAAGACTGAAAGCATTGAGTTGGAGCTAGTTTACATGCTATGTTAATATTCTAGCTGTCAAGAACTGCCATTTTAAAGCTTCATTTTCAGTACAGATTACACACAATTATATAACATGTTAATTATTGATCTTTAGCTGCAGATTGTAAAATGCTAGGCTAACTTTTTCTTCTCTCCCAGTGTTTATGCTAAGCTAATCGTCTGCTGGCTCTAGCTTTTCAAACTATCAAGCCAGAGCTGGTGATTGTTGGAACAGTGGAGAGACCAAAACAGTTGTAATGAGTTTTGTTTAATCTGTTAATATAGGCTAACTGAAGTCAGTTTAACAATGATCAGTGAGGGGTCAGGGATTTTTGTACGTTAAAACATTATAATAATTATCCATATCCCAACTAATGTGATATTTATTTACAATTCACATCACATAGCATTGCGCCGAAACGGGCGAAATGTGGGTGTCGCCAAGGTGTCATGTTCCCATCAATCCAAGCTGGAGCTGATAAATACCTGTGACTAATGCGGAGTCATTTGTCCTGGAAATGAATGCCAATTGTAACCTGCACCACAGACAAAGACAAAAGCCAGATGTCAGTGGGTGTAAGTGATTTTTTTTTCTGTCCAGTGGGAAAGGGTTTTTATTCCCAGCCTGAAAGTAATTCAGCAAGTTTCTCCACAAACAAACTATTCCTCCAAGTAGGTTGCCCAATTAAAGTGCTTAAAAGGCTGATAAAGAAACTACATGGCTCCTGGTTGCAGTTTTTATATTTTGAAGGAATTTCTGTGATGCCCATATCATGATTAATAACTGTAACAACCTGCAATCTGAAAGCAGATTTTCGGTGGCTGTAGGAGAAGCCTTCACCCTCCCCCTTCCAATATTGGGCTCTGTATCTCACCCACATAATTAGGGTCAGATCTTATCGTCACCTCCCCCCGAGCTTCTCCTCCTCCCTCACAATCACTCCAGCTCTCTTTCATCTCCCCTAAAAGAATGCTTGTTTATCTTTGGCCCTCTCCAGATAGGGTAAGAACAAAGATGCTTTCTGTGGTTATGTTTGTATGCACTGGAGAGAGAGCACACATGTATGAATGAAGTGAAAAGAGGCGTAACCAAAGTGTTTGATATTTGTAGGTTAAAGGAGCCCATTTTAGAACAAATATGTGTTTTGAGTCAGTTTGAGACATTTTAAGTGGCCAATGGTTCACAAAAAGGTCTCCTGCATGGGCACAATGAAATGAAAAAAAATATACTTATTATAACTTGATGCTATTTAGGGCCAGAGGTTGATTTTTGGAGCGATATAAAGAGGAAAGTAAGAGAGAGCTATACTGTCAGTTATGTGTGCCTTTTACTGCTGCTGTCTGATGCTCTTTTACCTTTGCTGTTAACTCAATAAACGACAGGAAAGTAGCACTAAGTACTGTTTCTCATGTCAGGACCTAATTGGACAGTTATGTGTGTTTGTGTGTGTTTAGCCCCTCACAACACTATCACTGTAAAGTCAAACAAGCTGACACCTAAAGCTCCTTACACACCAAGCCGATTTTCGGCGTCGATAGATGTTGATAGAAGTCGGGCCGTTGATGAGCGTTGAGTCGCCCTACTCAGATTGGTGTGTACTGCACCGTCGTGTCTTTTCGGCCATGCCGACACCTTCCGCCGCCGATTCGACATGTTGAATCTGTAGGCTGTCGGCCAAAGGCCGTCGGCCAAATAAATCAGTCTGATTCAGTTTAGCGAATCAGTGCATGAGAAGCAAAACGGAAGTGAGGGACCCAAACAAACTATTAAGAAGGCAAATCTGAGATTTCATTTAACTCCAGCTCTCGACACAGGTTCGGGAAAGCCCCATGAGCTTCTCGCTGTAGAGCAGTGACGTGCGGTGAGGTTCATGGCTGGTGAGGCACTGACTCTTTCAGAGTCAGATTTACAAATTTTATATTTTGACTTTAATCGAATATTCGGCTATTTTCAAAAGCTTTTTTAGTCTGATGCTTCAATTCATTTAAGCAGACCATTCAACAAAAGAATACCCAACATCTAAATATTGGATTGTTCTTTCTTAGTAAGACCCCATTTTCATTACAATTGTTGTCTTACCTTGACTTGAAGAGGAAGTCCATGCTATCCTTCTGGACAACAATCTCTATTACTTTTTTGTAAAAGTCCTCCTTATCTTCCTGTAATTTGAAAAGTCTAGCTTGTTGTTTGTGTCTACCGTCTCTGCGTAGAATAACAGTAGCAACAAGAACCTGTGGGCTCATGTGCACCCCCGTCAGTGCGGCAGAGGTTATGGCTGCCTCCCCTGGTGCTTTTTTCATTGCCGTTGTATGATGAGACCAGCGAGCCTAAATATCATATATACGTGAAATAAGTTATTTAGAGACTATGGATGGCGAGGATAAATGTAATAAAGGGATCTACAAACATTACATTGGTGACATACAGTGAGATGGTAACAGGCATGCGCTGAGTGCCCGCGCTCCAGCCAGTTTCTGTGGGGTGACGCATTCCGAGGTGGGGCAGAGCTCATCTGTGCCTCACCTCACCCCAAAGTAACTGGCTTGAGCGCGCTCACAAAATAAGTGCCCGCGTTAAATTAGTGCCCGCGCTCCAGCAAATTACTATGGGCTTACGAGAGGCTGAGCTCGTCCCTGCCTCACTTCTCATCGCTACCCGTAGTTGTATCGGAGCTCGGCAAATTTGCTGATTTTGACTTTAAAAAGCGATTGGAATCATACATAAAGCACATTTACAACACAGATCAGTGGAGACATTTTATTATTATTATTACTATTTAGTTTTTCTTTAGTTGTTTTTCCGTTACATTGGAGTATGACAGGTGAGGCTCTGCCTCCCCTGCCTCCCCTGACCGTACGTCGCTGCTGTAGAGTGAAAATGGAACGCACACGCTATTTGTTGTTTGTTTATATCACGCAGTCTGTTCTTCTTCTCTCGGTTATCACACAGTCTGTCTTCCAGTTGTTGCCTCTTTTGAATGACGAATACACACTACCGCCGCCTGCTGGTAAGGAGAGTTATTGCCTTTCACACATGCGCAGTTCGTACGTGCAACTTAGCCGTCGGCTGAAGTCTTTGCGGTTTGTTCCAGTGCGAAACATGGCCAATTCGCAGGAGACGTGAGGCGACCCACAGAACCTAGCCACAGATAGTAAAATATACACTTATATGGGTATTTTGGATGTTTTTTTGCCCATTTGTCCAAATGAAGACATTTTATGGAAGCAAAGCCAAAACTTTCAAAACTAACCATGCATAAAAAAAAAATGTTTAGCAATAGTGTTTCGCCTTTGAACTGTGAACACAGAATATATATTTTGGGAAGAATTACACATTTTTGGAGGAGTGGTATTGTGTGTGCAAGGTACGAGCCAATCAAATCACCCCCAACCTCCATCACTGGTACAGACCAATCAGACATGTTTTGAGTTCCTCCACCCTTCCTGTGTGTGCATGTGTTTGAGATGTGGATATCAGGTAGCTCTACGGCTGCCATGTGGAGGGGAGGTGGGCTGGATGTTTGGATGGAGGGAGTGCTGATGGAGGAGAGGCTGAAGTATGTGTGGAGGATTTGGGGGGTGCAGAAAAAAAAACAAGAAACAGCTGGCCTCCCTTAGTCTTTGGCTTCATGTAAAAGGGGGAAGAGGAGTTGGAGAGGGTGGGTCACTGAGCAAACTGTTGCATGGACTGGATTGCAATGGATTAGCAATGAACATGTGCTTATATTTGTGAAATATTTATATTTTTGCTTTAGTTGCGTAAACACACACATTTCTATCCACTTCCTTTCCTAATACTTTTATATTTCATGGACATTGGCTGCCCCTACCCAGGGTCCTTGCACAGATCATTACAGTTTTAGCTCATCCGATGTTATGTCTCCCCATTGAGCTGTTGTCATTTTTATTCTGAGAAGACCTCCACCCAGCCGTTAAACATCCTCCCTGGGTTGGCCCAATGAGAGTCCCCCATTGCCGGACCTTTGGATGAGACCCACTGGTCAGCCAAACTAATAAACAGACAGATAAACCGAAACAAATTCCCATAATGAGTGATGTAATGAGAACGTTGAGATAACATGGCTAAACTACTGGCTTGTTCTCAACTTTTCTGGTCATTGAACCTCCTCGTTGTTGGACATGCAATGTCATGTGAATGCAATGTTTTCATTAATGACCAAAATTAATGCCGGAGCTTTTAACTCAGATACTGGCTAGTCTCCAGTATTTTTAGTAAGGCTAACATTGGTCCAAATCAAACCCATACATCATCCGGACCCTCATTACAGCCCCTTGCTGTGGGTGTGATAATACATGTCTGACTTTACAACTACCAATTTGATATTCCCTTTTTGAGGCTATTTCATTTGATTAATTTCCGAAGAGTGAAAGCTGCTAACACAAATTTCATATGGAAAATATCATTAATCACACATCTGCGTAGCTTTAAAGATCCTTGTTTTCACACTCCATGAATCATTTTGCTACTCCTATGGGGATTGTGAACCCCTGATTGAAAACCGCCCTGTTAGTGGAGAGAGGAAGTAACTGAAGGATGGAGAAAATAAATGGCCGTGTTGCGAGGTTCTTGGACTCGGAGCAGGGACAGAGAATTGTGGAGCGACCCCTCACCCGTCACAAATCATATAGAGTGTGAGTTCGGTCCATTAGTGGTCAATTTGTGGCCATAACTCAGGGTTCAGCCTGTACATCCCCCTTATTTTTACTCCACCAGACCCCCGCACCATTCCCCTCCTACCTCTCAATTCTGCCCCACACTCAACCCTATAATTTAGGTGAAAGATTCAGCGGCTGTTTTTTTTATTGAATTCCCAATAACGCCGCTGTGATTACCGTTAAGTGCAGGCGACTGGGGCTCTTGCGGGAGCCGTTCTGGGGCCAGTGGGATGCTGAGTCGGGTGCCAGGGTGGGAGGTAGGGAGGTCATTGGCTGTTTTTCTTTTTACACAGCGCATGGGAAAACACGGGGCAACAATCATCTCATTTATAGATGGCTCGCCACCCTCTCCGGGGCCAGACGCTGCCAGGTTTAAAGCCAGCCAGCGGGCTACTGGCCACTAATAAAAGTATTTCATCCACAGGGAGTTGTAAAGTTAGTCTATAATATACAGAGATATGTGTGCATGAGAGAGGGAAACCGAATGTGTGTGAAAAAGTACCAAAGAGTTGTAAATACAAATTCAATGTGTCTGGATCGGTAATTGTCCATTCTAATGAGACTATTTCTGTATCCATGCATTGTGTTGAAGCTCTTCAGTTAAGCATGAAGACTGTCATGACTCAAACCTTCGCCATTAAGGTCTTCATGACCTCTTTTCTGAATTTTCAATGAATCACATCCACTAATTTGTTCTGCAACAGTTGTGTTTTTGTTGCCGTTGCCGGGCAACGGGTCTATGATTAGCGATTATGAATGGAGTCCTATTTGGCCCGTTTCAAGGCCGACACAGTGACGTCAAACACAAAGCTGTTATTCATCCTTACACTCAATCAGAAGCATATCAGACTTACAATCTAACGTGTGTATGTGGGTGATTGTTATGAGTTCTGTAATTTGGAAGTTTGCTTAAGCCTTAAGGACAAGGATTTCACTGAAATTGCCTGAAATAGTTTCTTCATGCCAGGTTTCAGGGTTCGGTGACTAGGTGCTGAATAGCACAGGAGATACACAAAACAAAAGCAACACCGTTTTCAATATCGCTCCTCAACAACTGCCTCTGTACAACATAAACTGTTCTTAATCCCTCACCTGAAAAGTGATCAGCTTCCAAATAGGCATGGCAGGTCTGTCAAGCTCTAGAATTCTCCCCATGTAAAAGCAATGTGCTTGAAGCTTTACTGAGAACAATACTCGGTCAATAAGTGAATGGGTTCC